>NW_027489124.1:0-99395 GCF_050948215.1 Halictus rubicundus | reverse complement strand
GGATAGGATAGGATAGAGGATAGGATAGGATAGAGGGTAGGGTAGAATTTGGATAGGATAAAGGATACCATAGGATAGAGTACAGGATAGGATAGAGAATGGGATAGGATACAGGATATTATAGGGTAGAGGATAGGATAGGATAGAGGATAGGATAGGATAGGATAGATGATAGGATAGGATAGAGGATTGGATAGGATAGAGGGTAGGGTAGGATAGAGGATAGGATAGGATAGAGGATAGGATAGGATAGAGGATAGGATAGGATAGAGGATTGGATAGGATAGAGGATAGGATAGGATAGAGGATAGGATAGGATAGAGGATAGGATAGGATAGAGGATAGGATAGGATAGAGGGTAGGGTAGAATTTGGATAGGATACAGGATACCATAGGATAGAGTACAGGATAGGATAGAGAATGGGATAGGATAGAGGATATTATAGGGTAGAGGATAGGATAGGATAGAAGATAGGATAGGATAGAGGATAGGATAGGATAGAGGATAGGATAGGGTAGAGGATAGGATAGGATAGAGGATAGGATAGGATAGAGGATAGGATAGGATAGAGGTTAGGATAGGATAGAGGATAGGATAGGATAGAGGATAGGATAGGATAGAGGATAGGATAGGATAGAGGGTAGGGTGGAATTTGGATAGGATACAGGATACCATAGGATAGAGTACAGGATAGGATAGAGAATGGGATAGGATAGAGGATATTATAGGGTAGAGGATAGGATAGGATACAAGATAGGATAGGATAGGGGATTTAATAGGATAGAGGATAGGATAGGGTAGAGGATAGGATAGGATAGAGGATAGGATAGGATAGAGGATTGGATAGGATAGAGGATAGGATAGGATAGAGGATATAATAGGATAGAGGATAGGATAGAATAGAGGATAGGATAGGATAGAGGATAGGATAGGATAGAGGATAGGATAGGATAGAGGTTAGGATAGGATAGAGGATAGGATAGGGTAGAGGATAGGATAGGATAGAGGATAGGATAGGATAGAGGATAGGATAGGATAGCGGATAGGATAGGATAGAGGATAGGATAGGGTAGAGGATAGGATAGGATAGAGAATAGGATAGGATAGAGGATAGGATAGGATAGAGGACAGGATAAGGTAGAGGATAGGATAGGATAGAGGATAGGATAGGATAGAGGTTAGGATAGGATAGAGGATAGGATAGGATAGAGGATAGGATAGGATAGAGGATAGGATAGGATAGAGGGTAGGGTGGAATTTGGATAGGATACAGGATACCATAGGATAGAGTACAGGATAGGATAGAGAATGGGATAGGATAGAGGATATTATAGGGCAGAGGATAGGATAGGATAGAAGATAGGATAGGATAGAGGATAGGATAGGATAGAGGATAGGATAGGGTAGAGGATAGGATAGGATAGAGGATAGGATAGGATAGAGGATAGGATAGGATAGAGGATAGGATAGGATAGAGGATAGGATAGGATAGAGGATAGGATAGGATAGGATAGGATAGGATAGGATAGAGGATAGGATAGGATAGGATAGAGGATAGGATAGGATAGAGGATTGGATAGGATAGAGGGTAGGGTAGAATTTGGATAGGATACAGGATAGCATAGGATAATGCATAGGATAGGATAGAGGATAGGATAGGATAGAGGATAGGATAAGATAGAGGATAGGATAGGATAGAGGTTAGGATAGGATAGAGGAAAGGATAGGATAGAGGATAGAATAGGATAGATGAGAGGATAGGATAGAGGATAGGATAGGATAGAGGAGAGGATAGGATAGAGGATAGGATAGGATAGAGGATAGGATAGGATAGAGGATAGGATAGGATAGAGGATAGGATAGGATAGAGGATTGGATAGGATAGAGGATAGGATAGGATAGAGGATAGGATAGGATAGAGGATAGGATAGAATAGAGGATAGGATAGGATAGAGGATAGGATAGGATAGAGGATAGGATAGGATAGAGGATAGGATAGGATAGGATAGATGATAGGATAGGATATAGGATTGGATAGGATAGAGGGTAGGGTAGAATTTGGATAGGATACAGGATAGCATAGGATAAAGCATAGGATAGGATAGAGGATAGGATAGGATAGAGGATAGGATAGGATAGAGGATAGGACAGGATAGAGGATAGGATAGGATAGAGGATAGGATAGGATAGAGGATAGGACAGGATAGAGGATAGGATAGGATAGAGGATAGGATAGGATAGAGAATAGGATAGGATAGAGGATAGGATAGGATAGAGGATAGGATAAGATAGAGGATAGGATAGGATAGAGGTTAGGATAGGATAGAGGATAGGATAGGATAGAGGATAGGATAGGATAGATGAGAGGATAGGATAGAGGATAGGATAGGATAGAGGATAGGATAGGATAGAGGATAGGATAGGATAGAGGATAGGATAGGATAGAGGATATGATAGGATAGAGGACAGGATAAGATAGAGGATAGGATAAGATAGAGGATAGGATAGGATAGAGGTTAGGATAGGATAGAGGATAGGATAGGATAGAGGATAGGATAGGATAGAGGAGAGGATAGGATAGAGGATAGGATAGGATAGAGGATAGGATAGGATAGAGGATAGGATAGGATAGAGGTTAGGATAGGATAGAGGATAGGATAGGATAGAGGATAGGATAGGATAGAGGAGAGGATAGGATAGAGGATAGGATAGGATAGAGGATAGGATAGGATAGAGGATTGGATAGGATAGAGGATAGGATAGGATAGAGGATAGGATAGGATAGAGGATAGGATAGAATAGAGGATAGGATAGGATAGAGGATAGGATAGGATAGAGGATAGGATAGGATAGAGGATAGGATAGGATAGAGGTTAGGATAGGATAGAGGATAGGATAGGATAGAGGATAGGATAGGATAGAGGATAGGATAGGATAGAGGTTAGGATAGTATAGAGGATAGGATAGGATAGAGGATAGGATATTATAGAGGATAGGATAGGATAGAGGGTAGGATAGGATAGAGGAGAGGATAGGATAGCGGATAGGATAGGATAGAGGATAGGATAGGGTAGAGGATAGGATAGGATAGAGAATAGGATAGGATAGAGGATAGGATAGGATAGAGGATAGGATAAGATAGAGGATAGGATAGGATAGAGGATAGGATAGGATAGAGAATAGGATAGGATAGAGGATAGGATAGGATAGAGGATAGGATAAGATAGAGGATAGGATAGGGTAGAGGATAGGATAGGATAGAGGTTAGGATAGGATAGAGGATAGGATAGGTTAGAGGATAGGATAGGGTAGAGGAGAGGATAGGATAGAGGATAGGATAGGATAGAGGATAGGATAGCATAGAGGATAGGATAGGATAGAGGATTGGATAGGATAGAGGATAGGATAGGATAGAGGATAGGATAGGATAGAGGATAGGATAGAATAGAGGATAGGATAGGATAGAGGATAGGATAGGATAGAGGATAGGATAGGATAGAGGGTAGGGTAGAATTTGGATAGGATAAAGGATACCATAGGATAGAGTACAGGATAGGATAGAGAATGGGATAGGATAGAGGATATTATAGGGTAGAGGATAGGATAGGATAGAAGATAGGATAGGATAGAGGATAGGATAGGATAGAGGATAGGATAGGGTAGAGGATAGGATAGGATAGAGGATAGGATAGGATAGAGAATAGGATAGGATAGGGGATAGGACAGGATAAAGCATAGGATAGGATAGAGGATAGGATAGGATAGAGGATAGGATAGGATAGAGGATAGGATAGGATAGAGGATAGGATAGGATAGAGGATAGGATAGGATAGAGGATATGATAGGATAGGATAGGATAGGATAGAGGATAGGATAGGATAGGATAGAGGATAGGATAGGATAGAGGATTGGATAGGATAGAGGGTAGGGTAGAATTTGGATAGGATACAGGATAGCATAGGATAATGCATAGGATAGGATAGAGGATAGGATAGGATAGAGGATAGGATAGGATAGAGGATAGGATAGGATAGAGGATAGGTTAGGATAGAGGTTAGGATAGGATAGAGGATAGGATAGGGTAGAGGATAGGATAGGATAGAGGATAGGATAAGATAGAGGATAGGATAGGATAGAGGATAGGATAGGATAGAGGTTAGGATAGGATAGAGGATAGGATAGGATAGAGGATAGGATAGGATAGAGGAGAGGATAGGATAGAGGATAGGATAGGATAGAGGATAGGATAGGATAGAGGATTGGATAGGATAGAGGATACGATAGGATAGTGGATAGGATAGGATAGAGGATAGGATAGGATAGAGGAGAGGATAGGATAGAGGATATTATGGGGTAGAGGATAGGATAGGATAGAGGATATGATATGATAGAGGATAGGAAAGAGGATAGGATATAATACAGAATAGGATAGGATTGAGTATAGGATGGGATAGAGGATAGGATATGGTATTGGATAGGATAGAGGATAGGATAGGATAGAGGATAGGATAGGATAGAGGACAGGATAGAGGATTCGATAGAGGATAGGATAGGATAGAGGATAGGATATAATACAGAATAGGATAGGATTGAGTATAGGATGGGATAGAGGATAGGATATGGTATTGGATAGGATAGAGGATAGGATAGAATAGAGGATAGGATAGGATAGAGGACAGGATAGATGATAGGATAGAGGATAGGATAGGATAGAGGATAGGATAGGATAGAGGATATTATAGGATAGAAGATAGGATAGGATAGAGGATAGGATAGGATAGAAGGTAGGGTAGAATTTGGATAGGATACAGGATAGCATAGGATAGAGTACAGGATAGGATAGAGAATGGGATAGGATAGAGGATATTATAGGGTAGAGGATAGGATAGGATAGAAGATAGGATAGGATAGAGGATAGGATAGGATAGAGGATATGATAGGGTAGAGGATAGGATAGGATAGAGGATAGGATAGGATAGAGGATAGGATAGGATAGAGGATAGGATAGGATAGAGGATAGGATAGGATAGGATAGGATAGAGGATAGGATATGATAGGAGAGAGGATAGGATAGGATAGAGGATAGGATAGGATAGAGGATAGAATAGGATAGAGGATAGGATAGAGGATAGGATAGGATAGAGGATAGGATAGGATAGAGGAGAGGATAGGATAGATGATAGGATAGGATAGAGGATAGGATAGGATAGAGGATAGGATATGATAGAGGATTGGATAGGATAGAGGAGAGGATAGGATATTATAGGATAGGATAGAGGATAGGATAGGATAGAGAATAGGATAGGATAGAGGATATTATGGGGTAGAGGATAGGATAGGATAGAGGATATGATATGATAGAGGATAGGAAAGAGGTTAGGATATAATACAGAATAGGATAGGATTGAGTATAGGATGGGATAGAGGATAGGATAGGATAGAGGATAGGATAGGATAGAGGATAGGATAGGGTAGAGGATAGGATAGGATAGAGAATAGGATAGGATAGAGGATAGGATAGGATAGAGGATAGGATAAGATAGAGGATAGGATAGGATAGAGGGTAGGATAGGATAGAGGATATGATAGGATAGAGGATAGGATAGGATAGAGGATAGGATAGGATAGAGGAGAGGATAGGATAGAGGATAGGATAGGATAGATGATAGGATGGGATAGAGGATACGATAGGATAGAGGATTGGATAGGATAGAGGATAGGATAGGATAGGATAGGATAGGATAGAGGATAGGATAGGATAGGATATAGGATAGGATAGGATAGAGGATAGGATAGGATAGAGGATAGGATAGGATAGAGGGTAGGGTAGAATTTGGATAGGATACAGGATAGCATAGGATAGAGTACAGGATAGGATAGAGAATGGGATAGGATAGAGGATATTATAGGGTAGAGGATAGGATAGGATAGAAGATAGGATAGGATAGAGGATAGGATAGGATAGAGGATTGGATAGGATAGAGGATAGGATAGGATAGGATAGGATAGAGGATAGGATAGGATAGAGGATAGGATAGGATAGAGGATAGGATAGGATAGAGGATAGGATAGGATAGAGGATAGGATAGGATAGAGGATAGGATAGGATAGAGGATAGGATAGGATAGAGGATAGGATAGGATAGAGGATAGGATAGGATAGAGGATAGGATAGGATAGAGGATAGGGTAGGATAGAGGATAGGATAGGATAGAGGATAGGATAGGATAGAGGATAGGATAGGATAGAGGGTAGGGTAGAATTTGGATAGGATACAGGATAGCATAGGATAGAGTACAGGATAGGATAGAGAATGGGATAGGATAGAGGATATTATAGGGTAGAGGATAGGATAGGATAGAAGATAGGATAGGATAGAGGATAGGATAGGATAGAGGATATGATAGGGTAGAGGATAGGATAGGATAGAGGATAGGATAGGATAGAGGATAGGATAGGATAGAGGATAGGATAGGATAGAGGATAGGATAGGATAGGATAGGATAGAGGATAGGATAGGATAGGAGAGAGGATAGGATAGGATAGAGGATAGGATAGGATAGAGGATAGAATAGGATAGAGGATAGGATAGAGGATAGGATAGGATAGAGGATAGGATAGGATAGAGGAGAGGATAGGATAGATGATAGGATAGGATAGAGGATAGGATAGGATAGAGGATAGGATATGATAGAGGATTGGATAGGATAGAGGAGAGGATAGGATATTATAGGATAGGATAGAGGATAGGATAGGATAGAGAATAGGATAGGATAGAGGATATTATGGGGTAGAGGATAGGATAGGATAGAGGATATGATATGATAGAGGATAGGAAAGAGGTTAGGATATAATACAGAATAGGATAGGATTGAGTATAGGATGGGATAGGGGATAGGATAGGATAGAGGATAGGATAGGATAGAGGATAGGATAGCATAGAGGATAGGATAGGATAGATGATAGGATAGGGTAGAGGATAGGATAGGATAGAGAATAGGATAGGATAGAGGATAGGATAGGATAGAGGATAGGATAAGATAGAGGATAGGATAGGATAGAGAATAGGATAGGATAGAGAATAGGATAGGATAGAGGATATTATGGGGTAGAGGATAGGATAGGATAGAGGATATGATATGATAGAGGATAGGAAAGAGGTTAGGATATAATACAGAATAGGATAGGATTGAGTATAGGATGGGATAGAGGATAGGATAGGATAGAGGATAGGATAGGATAGAGGATAGGATAGCATAGAGGATAGGATAGGATAGAGGATAGGATAGGGTAGAGGATAGGATAGGATAGAGAATAGGATAGGATAGAGGATAGAATAGGATAGAGGATAGGATAAGATAGAGGATAGGATAGGATAGAGGATAGGATAGGATAGAGGATATGATAGGATAGAGGATAGGATAGGATAGAGGATAGGATAGGATAGAGGAGAGGATAGGATAGAGGATAGGATAGGATAGATGATAGGATAGGATAGAGGATACGATAGGATAGAGGATTGGATAGGATAGAGGATAGGATAGGATAGGATAGGATAGGATAGAGGATAGGATAGGATATAGGATAGGATAGGATAGAGGATAGGATAGGATAGAGGATAGGATAGGATAGAGGGTAGGGTAGAATTTGGATAGGATACAGGATAGCATAGGATAGAGTACAGGATAGGATAGAGAATGGGATAGGATAGAGGATATTATAGGGTAGAGGATAGGATAGGATAGAAGATAGGATAGGATAGAGGATAGGATAGGATAGAGGATAGGATAGGGTAGAGGATAGGATAGGATAGAGAATAGGATAGGATACAGGATAGGATAGGATAGAGGATAGGATAAGATAGAGGATAGGATAGGATAGAGGATAGGATAGGATAGAGGATATGATAGGATAGAGGATAGGATAGGATAGAGGATAGGATAGGATAGAGGAGAGGATAGGATAGAGGATAGGATAGGATAGATGATAGGATGGGATAGAGGATACGATAGGATAGAGGATTGGATAGGATAGAGGATAGGATAGGATAGGATAGGATAGGATAGGATAGAGGATAGGATAGGATATAGGATAGGATAGGATAGAGGATAGGATAGGATAGAGGATAGGATAGGATAGAGGGTAGGGTAGAATTTGGATAGGATACAGGATAGCATAGGATAGAGTACAGGATAGGATAGAGAATGGGATAGGATAGAGGATATTATAGGGTAGAGGATAGGATAGGATAGAAGATAGGATAGGATAGAGGATAGGATAGGATAGAGGATTGGATAGGATAGAGGATAGGATAGGATAGGATAGGATAGAGGATAGGATAGGATAGAGGATAGGATAGGATAGAGGATAGGATAGGATAGAGGATAGGATAGGATAGAGGATAGGATAGGATAGAGGATAGGATAGGATAGAGGATAGGATAGGATAGAGGATAGGATAGGATAGAGGGTAGGGTAGAATTTGGATAGGATACAGGATAGCATAGGATAGAGTACAGGATAGGATAGAGAATGGGATAGGATAGAGGATATTATAGGGTAGAGGATAGGATAGGATAGAAGATAGGATAGGATAGAGGATAGGATAGGATAGAGGATATGATAGGGTAGAGGATAGGATAGGATAGAGGATAGGATAGGATAGAGGATAGGATAGGATAGAGAATAGGATAGGATAGGATAGGATAGAGGATAGGATAGGATAGGAGAGAGGATAGGATAGGATAGAGGATAGGATAGGATAGAGGATAGAATAGGATAGAGGATAGGATAGGATAGAGGATAGGATAGGATAGAGGAGAGGATAGGATAGATGATAGGATAGGATAGAGGATAGGATAGGATAGAGGATAGGATATGATAGAGGATTGGATAGGATAGAGGAGAGGATAGGATATTATAGGATAGGATAGAGGATAGGATAGGATAGAGAATAGGATAGGATAGAGGATATTATGGGGTAGAGGATAGGATAGGATAGAGGATATGATATGATAGAGGATAGGAAAGAGGTTAGGATATAATACAGAATAGGATAGGATTGAGTATAGGATGGGATAGAGGATAGGATAGGATAGAGGATAGGATAGGATAGAGGATAGGATAGCATAGAGGATAGGATAGGATAGAGGATAGGATAGGGTAGAGGATAGGATAGGATAGAGAATAGGATAGGATAGAGGATAGGATAGGATAGAGGATAGGATAAGATAGAGGATAGGATAGGATAGAGAATAGGATAGGATAGAGAATAGGATAGGATAGAGGATATTATGGGGTAGAGGATAGGATAGGACAGAGGATATGATATGATAGAGGATAGGAAAGAGGTTAGGATATAATACAGAATAGGATAGGATTGAGTATAGGATGGGATAGAGGATAGGATAGGATAGAGGATAGGATAGGATAGAGGATAGGATAGCATAGAGGATAGGATAGGATAGAGGATAGGATAGGGTAGAGGATAGGATAGGATAGAGAATAGGATAGGATAGAGGATAGAATAGGATAGAGGATAGGATAAGATAGAGGATAGGATAGGATAGAGGATAGGATAGGATAGAGGATATGATAGGATAGAGGATAGGATAGGATAGAGGATAGGATAGGATAGAGGAGAGGATAGGATAGAGGATAGGATAGGATAGATGATAGGATAGGATAGAGGATACGATAGGATAGAGGATTGGATAGGATAGAGGATAGGATAGGATAGGATAGGATAGGATAGGATAGAGGATAGGATAGGATATAGGATAGGATAGGATAGAGGATAGGATAGGGTAGAGGATAGGATAGGATAGAGGATAGGATAGGATAGAGGATAGGATAGGATAGAGAATAGGATAGGATAGGATAGGATAGAGGATAGGATAGGATAGGAGAGAGGATAGGATAGGATAGAGGATAGGATAGGATAGAGGATAGAATAGGATAGAGGATAGGATAGGATAGAGGATAGGATAGGATAGAGGAGAGGATAGGATAGATGATAGGATAGGATAGAGGATAGGATAGGATAGAGGATAGGATATGATAGAGGATTGGATAGGATAGAGGAGAGGATAGGATATTATAGGATAGGATAGAGGATAGGATAGGATAGAGAATAGGATAGGATAGAGGATATTATGGGGTAGAGGATAGGATAGGATAGAGGATATGATATGATAGAGGATAGGAAAGAGGTTAGGATATAATACAGAATAGGATAGGATTGAGTATAGGATGGGATAGAGGATAGGATAGGATAGAGGATAGGATAGGATAGAGGATAGGATAGCATAGAGGATAGGATAGGGTAGAGGATAGGATAGGATAGAGAATAGGATAGGATAGAGGATAGGATAGGATAGAGGATAGGATAAGATAGAGGATAGGATAGGATAGAGGATAGGATAGGATAGAGGATATGATAGGATAGAGGATAGGATAGGATAGAGGATAGGATAGGATAGAGGAGAGGATAGGATAGAGGATAGGATAGGATAGATGATAGGATAATATAGAGGATACGATAGGATAGAGGATTGGATAGGATAGAGGATAGGATAGGATAGGATAGGATAGGATAGAGGATAGGATAGGATATAGGATAGGATAGGATAGAGGATAGGATAGGATAGAGGATAGGATAGGATAGAGGGTAGGGTAGAATTTGGATAGGATCCAGGATAGCATAGGATAGAGTACAGGTTAGGATAGAGGATATTATAGGGTAGAGGATAGGATAGGATAGAGGATAGGATATGATAGAGGATAGGATAGGATAGAGAATTGGATAGGATAGAGGATAGGATAGGATAGAGGATAGGGTAGGATAGAGGATAGGATAGGATAGAGGATAGGATAGGGTAGAGGATAGGATAGGATAGAGGATAGGATAGGATAGAGGATAGGATAGGATAGAGGATAGGATAGGATAGAGGATAGGATAGGATAGAGGAGAGGATAGGATAGAGGATAGGATAGGATAGATGATAGGATAGGATAGAGGATACGATAGGATAGAGGATTGGATAGGATAGAGGATAGGATAGGATAGAGGATAGGATAGAGGATAGGATAGGATAGAGGATACGATAGGATAGAGGATTGGATAGGATAGAGGATAGGATAGGATAGGATAGGATAGAGGATAGGATAGAGGATAGGATAGGATATAGGATAGGATAGGATAGAGGATAGGATAGGATAGAAGATAGGATAGGATAGAGGGTAGGGTAGAATTTGGATAGGATACAGGATAGCATAGGATAGAGTACAGGATAGGATAGAGAATGGGATAGGATAGAGGATATTATAGGGTAGAGGATAGGATAGGATAGAAGATAGGATAGGATACAGGATAGGATAGGATAGAGGATATGATAGATTAGAGGATAGGATAGGATAGAGGATAGGATAGGATAGAGGATAGGATAGGATAGAGGATAGGATAGGATAGAGGATAGGATAGGATAGAGGATAGGATAGGATAGAGGATAGGATAGAGGATAGGATAGGATAGGATAGAGGATAGGATAGGATAGAGGATAGGATAGGATAGAGGATAGGATAGGATAGAGGATAGGATAGGATAGAGGATAGGATAGGATAGAGGATAGGATAGGATAGAGGATAGGATAGGGTAGAGGATAGGATAGGATAGAGAATAGTATAGGATAGAGGATAGGATAGGATAGAGGATAGGATAAGATAGAGGATAGGATAGGATAGAGGATAGGATAGGATAGAGGATATGATAGGATAGAGGATAGGATAGGATAGAGGATAGGATAGGATAGAGTACAGGATAGGATAGAGAATGGGATAGGATAGAGGATATTATAGGGTAGAGGATAGGATAGGATAGAGGATAGGATAGAGGATAGGATAGGATAGGATAGAGGATAGGATAGGATAGAGGATAGGATATGATAGAGGATTGGATAGGATAGAGGAGAGGATAGGATAGGATAGGATAGGATAGAGGATAGGATAGGATAGAGAATAGGATAGGATAGAGGATATTATGGGGTAGAGGATAGGATAGGATAGAGGATATGATATGATAGAGGATAGGAAAGAGGTTAGGATATAATACAGAATAGGATAGGATTGAGTATAGGATGGGATAGAGGATAGGATAGGATAGAGGATAGGATAGGATAGAGGATATGATAGCATAGAGGATAGGATAGGATAGAGGATAGGATAGGGTAGAGGATAGGATAGGATAGAGAATATGATAGGATAGAGGATAGGATAGGATAGAGGATAGGATAAGATAGAGGATAGGATAGGATAGAGGATAGGATAGGATAGAGGATATGATAGGATAGAGGATAGGATAGGATAGAGGATAGGATAGGATAGAGGAGAGGATAGGATAGAGGATAGGATAGGATAGATGATAGGATAGGATAGAGGATACGATAGGATAGAGGATTGGATAGGATAGAGGATAGGATAGGATAGAGGGTAGGGTAGAATTTGGATAGGATACAGGATAGCATAGGATAGAGTACAGGATAGGATAGAGAATGGGATAGGATAGAGGATATTATAGGGTAGAGGATAGGATAGGATAGAAGATAGGATAGGATACAGGATAGGATAGGATAGAGGATATGATAGGGTAGAGGATAGGATAGGATAGAGGATAGGATAGGATAGAGGATAGGATATGATAGAGGATAGGATAGGATAGAGGATAGGATAGGATAGAGGATAGGATAGAGGATAGGATAGGATAGGATAGAGGATAGGATAGGATAGAGGATAGGATATGATAGAGGATTGGATAGGATAGAGGAGAGGATAGGATAGGATAGGATAGGATAGAGGATAGGATAGGATAGAGAATAGGATAGGATAGAGGATATTATGGGGTAGAGGATAGGATAGGATAGAGGATATGATATGATAGAGGATAGGAAAGAGGTTAGGATATAATACAGAATAGGATAGGATTGAGTATAGGATGGGATAGAGGATAGGATAGGATAGAGGATAGGATAGGATAGAGGATATGATAGCATAGAGGATAGGATAGGATAGAGGATAGGATAGGGTAGAGGATAGGATAGGATAGAGAATAGGGTAGGATAGAGGATAGGATAGGATAGAGGATAGGATAAGATAGAGGATAGGATAGGATAGAGGATAGGATAGGATAGAGGATATGATAGGATAGAGGATAGGATATTATAGAGGATAGGATAGGATAGAGGAGAGGATAGGATAGAGGATAGGATAGGATAGATGATAGGATAGGATAGAGGATACGATAGGATAGAGGATTGGATAGGATAGAGGATAGGATAGGATAGAGGGTAGGGTAGAATTTGGATAGGATACAGGATAGCATAGGGTAGAGTACAGGATAGGATAGAGAATGGGATAGGATAGAGGATATTATAGGGTAGAGGATAGGATAGGATAGAAGATAGGATAGGATACAGGATAGGATAGGATAGAGGATATTATAGGGTAGAGGATAGGATAGGATAGAAGATAGGATAGGATACAGGATAGGATAGGATAGAGGATATGATAGGGTAGAGGATAGGATAGGATAGAGGATAGGATAGGATAGAGGATAGGATATGATAGAGGATAGGATAGGATAGAGGATAGGATAGGATAGAGGATAGGATAGAGGATAGGATAGGATAGGATAGAGGATAGGATAGGATAGAGGATAGGATAGGATAGAGGATAGGATAGGATAGAGGATAGGATAGGATAGAAGATAGGATAGGATACAGGATAGGATAGGATAGAGGAGAGGATAGGATAGATGATAGGATAGGATAGAGGATAGGATAGGATAGAGGATAGGATATGATAGAGGATAGGATAGGAGAGAGGATAGGATAGGAGAGCGGATAGGATAGAGGATAGGATAGGATAGGATAGAGGATAGGATAGGATAGAGGATAGGATAGGATAGAGGATAGGATAGGATAGAGGATAGGATAGGATAGAGTATAGGATAGGATAGAGGGTAGGGTAGAATTTGGATAGGATACAGGATAGCATAGGATAGAGTACAGGATAGGATAGAGGATATTATAGGGTAGAGGATAGGATAGGATAGAGGATAGGATATGATAGAGGATAGGATAGGATAGAGAATAGGATAGGATAGAGGATAGGATAAGATAGAGGATAGGGTAGGATAGAGGATAGGATAGGATAGAGGATAGGATAGGATAGAGGATAGGATAAGATAGAGGATAGGATAGGATAGAGGATAGGATAGGATAGAGGAGAGGATAGGATAGAGGATAGGATAGGATAGAGGATAGGATAGGATAGAGGATAGGATAGGATAGAGGATAGGATAGGATAGAGGATATCATAGGATAGAGGATAGGATAGGATAGAGGATAGGATAGGATAGAGGAGAGGATAGGATAGAGGATAGGATAGGATAGATGATAGGATAGGATAGAGGATACGATAGGATAGAGGATTGGATAGGATAGAGGATAGGATAGGATAGGATAGAGGATAGGATAGAGGATAGGATAGGATATAGGATAGGATAGGATAGAGGATAGGATAGGATAGAAGATATGATAGGATAGGGTAGGGTAGAATTTGGATAGGATACAGGATAGCATAGGATAGAGTACAGGATAGGATAGAGAATGGGATAGGATAGAGGATATTATAGGGTAGAGGATAGGATAGGATAGAAGATAGGGTAGGATACAGGATAGGATAGGATAGAGGATATGATAGGGTAGAGGATAGGATAGGATAGAGGATAGGATAGGATAGAGGATAGGATATGATAGAGGATAGGATAGGATAGAGGATAGGATAGGATAGAGGATAGGATAGAGGATAGGATAGGATAGGATAGAGGATAGGATAGGATAGAGGATAGGATAGGATAGAGGATAGGATAGGATAGAGGATAGGATAGGATAGAGGGTAGGGTAGAATTTGGATAGGATACAGGATAGCATAGGATAGAGTACAGGATAGGATAGAGGATATTATAGGGTAGAGGATAGGATAGGATAGAGGATAGGATATGATAGAGGATAGGATAGGATAGAGAATAGGATAGGATAGAGGATAGGATAGGATAGAGGATTGGGTAGGATAGAGGATAGGATAGGATAGAGGATAGGATAGGGTAGAGGATAGGATAGGATAGAGGATAGGATAGGATAGAGGATAGGATAGGATAGAGGATAGGATAAGATAGAGGATAGGATAGGATAGAGGATATGATAGGATAGAGGAGAGGATAGGATAGAGGATAGGATAGGATAGAGGATAGGATAGGATAGAGGATAGGATAGGATAGAGGATAGGATAGGATAGAGGATATCATAGGATAGAGGATAGGATAGGATAGAGGATAGGATAGGATAGAGGAGAGGATAGGATAGAGGATAGGATAGGATAGATGATAGGATAGGATAGAGGATACGATAGGATAGAGGATTGGATAGGATAGAGGATAGGATAGGATAGGATAGGATAGAGGATAGGATAGAGGATAGGATAGGATATAGGATAGGATAGGATAGAGGATAGGATAGGATAGAAGATAGGATAGGATAGAGGGTAGGGTAGAATTTGGATAGGATACAGGATAGCATAGGATAGAGTACAGGATAGGATAGAGAATGGGATAGGATAGAGGATATTATAGGGTAGAGGATAGGATAGGATAGAAGATAGGATAGGATACAGGATAGGATAGGATAGAGGATATGATAGGGTAGAGGATAGGATAGGATAGAGGATAGGATAGGATAGAGGATAGGATAGGATAGGATAGAGGATAGGATAGGATAGAGGATAGGATAGGATAGAGGATAGGATAGGATAGAGGATAGGATAGAGGATAGGATAGGATAGGATAGAGGATAGGATAGGATAGAGGATAGGATAGGATAGAGGATAGGATAGGATAGAGGATAGGATAGGATAGAGGATAGGATAGGATAGAGGATAGGATAGGATAGAGGATAGGATAGGATAGAGGATAGGATAGGATAGAGGATAGGATAGGATAGAGGATAGGATAGGATAGAGGATAGGATAGGATAGAGGATAGGATAGGATAGAGGGTAGGATAGGATAGAGAAGAGGATAGGATAGAGGATAGGATAGGATAGAGGATACGATAGGATAGAGGATTGGATAGGATAGAGGATAGGATAGGATAGGATAGGATAGAGGATAGGATAGAGGATAGGATAGGATATAGGATAGGATAGGATAGAGGATAGGATAGGATAGAAGATAGGATAGGATAGAGGGTAGGGTAGAATTTGGATAGGATACAGGATAGCATAGGATAGAGTACAGGATAGGATAGAGAATGGGATAGGATAGAGGATATTATAGGGTAGAGGATAGGATAGGATAGAAGATAGGATAGGGTAGAGGATAGGATAGGATAGAGGATAGGATAGGATAGAGGATAGGATAGGATAGAGGATAGGATAAGATAGAGGATAGGATAGGATAGAGGATATGATAGGATAGAGGAGAGGATAGGATAGAGGATAGGATAGGATAGAGGATAGGATAGGATAGAGGATAGGATAGGATAGAGGATAGGATAGGATAGAGGATATCATAGGATAGAGGATAGGATAGGATAGAGGATAGGATAGGATAGAGGAGAGGATAGGATAGAGGATAGGATAGGATAGATGATAGGATAGGATAGAGGATACGATAGGATAGAGGATTGGATAGGATAGAGGATAGGATAGGATAGGATAGGATAGAGGATAGGATAGAGGATAGGATAGGATATAGGATAGGATAGGATAGAGGATAGGATAGGATAGAAGATAGGATAGGATAGAGGGTAGGGTAGAATTTGGATAGGATACAGGATAGCATAGGATAGAGTACAGGATAGGATAGAGAATGGGATAGGATAGAGGATATTATAGGGTAGAGGATAGGATAGGATAGAAGATAGGATAGGATACAGGATAGGATAGGATAGAGGATATGATAGGGTAGAGGATAGGATAGGATTGAGGATAGGATAGGATAGAGGATAGGATAGGATAGAGGATAGGATAGGATAGAGGATAGGATAGGATAGAGGATAGGATAGGATAGAGGATAGGATAGAGGATAGGATAGGATAGGATAGAGGATAGGATAGGATAGAGGATAGGATAGGATAGGATAGAGGATAGGATAGGATAGAGGATAGGATAGGATAGAGGATAGGATAGGATAGAGGATAGGATAGGATAGAGGATAGGATAGGATAGAGGATAGGATAGGATAGAGGATAGGATAGGATAGAGGATAGGATAGGATAGAGGATAGGATAGGATAGAGGATGGGGACCGAGGGGATATGGGCTTAGTAGTGGTGACTCGGATCCACTACTAGGTATGCCACAGTGGTGGCGGTCATATCCCTAAAATCCTCTACGCTCCACCTCCTCGTGGTGGTCCCTGGGAACACACATAGTTGTGTGTTGCTAACGGAGCGAGGGGTATTCCGCGGAAAGTAGTCCCAATGATGTATGAGGCGATGCCGGCGGGATCTTCGGATCCTGGCAGGGCCTCCCTTGCCGGTAAGGCTCACACGGAGGGATAAAAAACCGCGGAATGGGTCCTGCGATAACGACCGGGGAGGTCGCCGCAGGGCCCTTGCCGTAAACCGGTGGTCATGTTTTACCGGAACGGTGGTCTTGCCTTAATCGGCCGGGCCGCGAGGATGATAACCTCTATAAAAATCCCTAATGCCCTAAGCTTAGGTGCGCGGTGAGAGGGTACGCCCTGGCTACAGGGCGCGGCTGGTGGGGTACATCAGCCACTAGCGCACCATCTCTGGATACCTGGCGAACTCCAGTTGAAATTAGCCTTACCCGGGCAAGGAGGCTCTGCCCGGGCGGACGTGTTTTTTCCTGCCAATCTCGTGGGACCAGATATGGAATCGTATAATAAAAACCTTGATGTTGTGGGGGAGGCTGCCGATACGGCAGCAGCTGCGGCGGGGGAAGAGACGGCAGCGGTCACTGACGGGGAGGGGATGGCAACGATTACTGCCGGGGAGGACGCGGTCGTGGTCATCGCGGACGAGGACTCGGATGGGGATGAAACAATCATCTCCATCTCGAGCTCCGTCGGCTCGATCGTGACGCGCGGGGGCGCGGAGAAGCGGGGCGCGACATCTGGGGTCTCTGACCCCAAGCGTGCCCGGTTAGAGGGGGGGCAGCACACCCGCGGCGGGTCGGTGTCGCGGACGGACCCCGGGGAGGGCTCGTCGGGGACGCCCACCATGGATCTGGCCCTCGGCGGCCGCGCCGAGAGGAGTCAGACGAGGAGGGTGGATGACCTCATCGAGCTGGGTGGGAGGATGCCGACAGCGCAGCTAGTAGGGGAGGTGGAGGAGGCGATGTTGAGGGTGGAGAGAGTCTCCACCGTCTCAAAGGGCCTCAAGGGGGACCTGGCTAAAGACTTGCGGGATTGTTCTGCAGTCGCCAGGGCCCACTGCACCACCTTGATGCAGCGGTGCTTTACCGGGATGGCGTGGCAGGGTAGCCAGGAGGTGGCCCGCCTCCGCGAGCAGAACGCGGCCCTCGCGAAGGAGGCGGGTGACCTCCGGGCGAGGCTCCGGTCAATGGAGGCCGGGCGGGACATGCGCCAATAGGGGAAGCGCCCCCCGCCTCCTCGACAGCGGGGGTCCGTACGCGGGGGATGGAGGCGATGGGACCGTCGGGGGAGGGAGCGGGAGTTTTGGACTCCGAAGCCCTGCTTCTCCGGGTCGGCGCGCTGATAACGGCCAGGAACCGGGAGCTAGAGGCCCGGATGGAGGAGCGGTTCCGGACGATTCTGGCCGGGTTGGCCCCGGCCCTCCGGGCGGAGGGTAAATCGGCGCGCGAGGCGACGCCGGTGGCTTCTCTGCCGGCGACGTCTGTCACCAAGGGGACTGGACCGGTGGTCGTGTCCAACGTGAGGGTGGTGCCCCCCGTTATCATTCCGCCACCGGTCGTCCCGGCCTCGTGGATGGAGGTGACGAGCAAGGCGGCGAAGAGGGCCAAGAAGAAGATGGCCGCGGAGGAGGCTGCGGCGAGAGCAGCCGCGGCCGAGGCAGCTGCCGCCGCTTCACGGCTGCAGGCTGCGAGGGAGCTGAGGGCGGCGGGCGGCGCACGAGTGCAGGGCGGCGCGAGCGCGGCGAAGCCCGCCGCCGGGAGGGACGGTGGCCTGGGACGCACCCCCAGAACGGGAGCAGTGGCCATCACCATCCCCGAGAGCTGCAAGCTCACTTATTCGGAGGTGATGGCCAGGGCAAAAGAGAGGGTGGACCTCAAGGCTATCGGGATCGAGTCGGGGGTGCTTCCCAGGCGGTCGAAAACCGGCGGGATCCTCCTGGAGGTCAGGGGCACGGGGTGCCAGGAGAAGGCACGGGCCCTCTCCGGGAGGATCGCCGAGGCGCTTGGGGGGACCGGGGTTAAGGTCTCCCAGGCGGTCAAGCGCGGCGAGGTGCGCGTGGCGGGCCTGGACGACTCGGTGTCGCCCGGGGACGTAGCGGCGGCGCTACGGCGGGGGGGTGTTCCGCGGCGGAGTTCCGGGTCGGCGAGATCCGCAGACCCGCCTCGGAGCAGGCGCTGGGCTCCTGTTGGGCCCAGGGCCCCCTCGCGGCCGTCAAGAAAGTGTTGGCGGGAGGCCGGCTGCTGGTCGGCTGGTCCTCGGCCCGCGTCGAGGCGCTGAGGGAGCGGCCCCTCCAATGCTTCCGTTGTTTGGAGACGGGGCACACGCGGGCGACATGCAAGAGCGCGGTCGACAGAGGCGCGATGTGCTACCGCTGCGGGGCGGCGGAGCACCGGGCTTCGGCCTGTAAGGCCGCCCCCAGGTGTCCGCTCTGCGCGGACCTGGGGAGACCATCGGGCCATAGATTCGGGGCCAAAGCGTGTGCCCCGGCTCCCAAGAGGGGCCGCGCGGCGACGAAAGAGAAGGGCGCGTCTGGGGCTGCATCCGCGCAGCGGCCGCAGACGGCGCCGGGGGCCCGGACCTCCCAGGGAGGGGACTCTGCAGAGCCCATGTTAGAGTAGGTACTTTTAATCCTACTCCGGTTCTGCAGGCGAACCTCAACCACTCGCGCGCGGCACAGGACCTGTTTGTCCAAGCCGTGCGCGAGTGGGGGGCTGGGCTGGCAGTTGCGGCGGAGCCGTACGCAATCCCCGAACACCCCTTCTGGGTGGGGGACGAGATCGGCTCCGTAGTAATAGTGGCGGGAAGCCGCCCCGGGTCCCCGTCGGTCTCCCTTCTGGAGCGGGGCGAGGGATTCGTGGCGGTGCAATGGGGGGACATCGCGGTTGTCGGGATCTACATCTCGCCGAGCTGTGGCCTCGATCAATTTCGGGGGTTCCTGGGCGGGCTGAACAGCTGCATCGCGCGGTGCAGCGCCCGCCCGGTTCTCGTTTTGGGAGACTTCAATGCCCACGCGGTATCGTGGGGGAGTCCCAGGACGACCACTAGGGGTAGCGAGGTGTTAACCTGGGCGGCCGGCCTGGATCTCCGGTTGATTAACCGGGGATCCACGCCGACGTGCGTGCGTCCGCAGGGGGTCTCGATTGTCGACCTGACATGGGGGACTCCCTCGGCCGTGCGCCGGGTGTCGGGATGGAGGGTGGCCGAGGAGATAGAGATTGCGTCAGACCATACGCCCATCGTCATGGACGTGTGGCCCACCCTCCACGCGCGGGATTCCCGGCCGGGCCGGGGGGACCGACGGCCGCGATGGGCCTTGAAGCGGCTGGACGCGGACGCGTTCGGGGCCGCGGTAGCCGCGGCGACATGGACGGGGCCGGCCCTGTCCGAGCTGGCGCCTGCGCAAGGGGCGAGGCGGCTGCGGGAGGTAATGACGGCGGTGTGCGACACCGCCATGCCCCGCAGCCGGTTCGCCCCCAGGAGGGCGGCGTACTGGTGGTCCGCCGGCATTGCGGAGCTCCGGCGTGCCTGCAATGCCGCGCGGCGTCGGTACGGCCGAGCGCGTAGGAGGCGCGACGACGAGGAGGCGACGGCGAGGCTCGGCGGGGAGTACCGAGCCGCGCTCGGGGTTCTCCGCAGGGCTATCGCGCGGGCCAAGGCCGACGCGTGGTCGGAGCTCGTCGGCACGGTGGACTCCGATCCATGGGGGCGCCCGTACAAGCTTGTCATGAACAAGCTGCGCGCGTGGGCGCCTCCGGTGACGGAGTCGATGGACCCCCACCTGCTCGAGGGAGTGGTGGCGTCCCTCTTCCCGCGAGAGGGGGGACAACTGCGCCGCTCCCATTGGGAACAGGAGCCTCTCTCCTGGTCCGCAGAGTGGGAGGTGTCGGCCGGCGAGCTGGGTGAGGCGATGGCCAGGGCGCGGCGGGTGGGCCGCAAGGCCCCGGGCCCGGACGGGGTGCCGGGCCGCGCGTTGGTCTTGGCCCTGGAGGGGGGACTCGCCGCCGAACTCCGGCAGCTGTATAACGGCTGTCTGAGGGAGGGGGTGTTCCCCACGGAGTGGAAGTCGGGCAGGTTGGTCCTCCTTCCGAAGGGGGGCAAGTCCCGGGACTCGCCCTCAGGGTACCGGCCAATTTGTCTGCTGGACGAGGCGGGGAAGTTGTTCGAGCGCGTACTCGTTGGACGCCTCGTCCGGCACCTGTCGGCGGGAGGGGTCCCCGATCTGAGCGGGGTTCAATTCGGCTTCCGGGAGGGTCTCTCCACCGTCGACGCTATTCGGCGGGTGAGGGCTCTCTCGGAGGCCTGTACGAGGGGGGGGGCGGTGTTGCGTTGGCGATATCCTTGGATATCGCTAACGCGTTCAACACCGTCCCCTGGGATCGGATAATGGAGGCCCTGGTCTTCCACCGGGTGCCTCTGTATCTCAGAAGGGTGATTGGGAGCTATCTCTCCGACAGGGGTATAGAGTATCCCGGCCGGTACGGGATGGTGCGCAGGGGCGTCGTGCGCGGGGTTCCGCAGGGCTCGGTGTTGGGCCCGTTGCTGTGGAATCTTGCGTACGATCGCGTCCTGCGGGAGGAGATGCCTCCCGGGGTCAGCCTGACGTGTTACGCCGACGACACGCTGGTATTGGCCACCGGGAGGTATGCGAAGGAGGCCATCTGCCTGGCGGAGCGCGGCGCGTGGCGCGCGGTGCGCGCGATCCGGTCGCTGGGCCTAGAGGTGTCCGTCGAGAAAACCAGGGCCATGTGGTTTCTCCGCTCGGCCCGGTTGGCGGCGCCTCCCCAGTGCTGGATCTGCGTGGGGGAGGGGATGGTCAAGGTCGGGTCCCAGATGCGGTACCTGGGACTCGAGCTTGACGGCCGGTGGCGTTTTGACCGCCACCTTGAGTCGCTGGCGCCCCGGGCGGAGAGGGCGACCGCTGCGCTCGGTCGCCTTCTCCCGAATCTCGGGGGACCCTGTGGACGGGTGCGTCGTCTGTTCGCGGTGGTGGTGCGAGTTTTGGTCCTGTACGGAGCCCCTGTGTGGGCGCGCGATGTCTTGGCTAGGGGGCGCAGTGGCGGCACACGGTCGCTGCTGCGTCGCATCGAGCGCAGGCTGGCCATAGGCATCGTGCGGGGGTACCGCACCATTTCATACGCGACGGCGATGGTGATGTCGGGGCTGATCCCCCTCGAGCTGGAGGCCCGCGTGTTGGCGGATGTGCATACGCACTCCAGGGAACTCCGGCTCCGGGGGGTGGCCCCGGATCAGGCGCGGCTCATGGTGGATGAGCTCAGGCGACATGCTCGGCGGCACGCAGCCCGGGAGTGGCGCGATAGCCTTCCCGGGACGAGGGAGGGCGAGAGGCGGGCCGTTCGGGCCATCCTCCCGGTGTTCGATCAATGGAACAGGGGATGGATGGGGCATAGGGTCTCCTACCGTGTGACGCAGGTGATGAGCGGGCACGGGTGCTTCGGCGACTACCTGTGTCGCATCGGGAGGGAGACCGAGGAGGCGTGTCACCACTGCGGCGAGCCGCGGGACACGGCGCAACACACTCTGGAGGAGTGTCCGGCATGGGGGGGAGAGCGCCGTGCCCTGCGGCGCGCGGTGGGCCACGACCTCTCGCTCCCGGCTGTCGTCGCTGCGGCAGCCGGTGGCGAGGAGGCGTGGAGGGGGTTCGCTTCCTTCTGCGAGCGGGTTATGCTGCGGAAGGAGGCTGCGGAACGGGATCGGGAGCGTAATCACGATCCCGGCCGAAGGGGGGGGGGGGGAGGCGGCGCAGGGTACGCCCCGGGGGCGTACCCCCGTTGCGACGCCTCTGACGCGAGCGGGGACGCCCTTGATGATCTCGAGGCGGGGGATCGGATATCCCCTTACACTCGGTCACCAACGGCGTCCCCGGAGGCCGCCGGGCATCTCGAGCGGGGGCTCGGATGCTCATCGGGCGGCCTAACAGGGGGGAAGGCGCCACGTCGTCCGTTGCGTGGTGCCTTCGGATAGAGTAGGTACGGGAGGGGGCCGCGTCCCCCCCTGGGTGGTATGCTAAGGCGGGGGCACACCGGATTGACATGCGCGCGCAGAGCACGGGTGCCCCCAGGAGTCTAGGGACGGACGGGGAGGAGTTAGTGGGTATACTCGGCGTTGCACCAACCAGCCGAGGAGTCCCACATAACCCGGACCACCCCCCCCCCCGGGGGGGTTCGGGTATCCGTAACGAGATTACCTCCTCGGAAAAAAAAAAAAAAAGAAAAAAAAAAATAGGATAGAGGATAGGATAGGATAGAGGGTAGGGTAGAATTTGGATAGGATACAGGATAGCATAGGATAGAGTACAGGATAGGATAGAGAATGGGATAGGATAGAGGATATTATAGGGTAGAGGATAGGATAGGATAGAAGATAGGATAGGATACAGGACAGGATAGGATAGAGGATATGATAGGGTAGAGGATAGGATAGGATAGAGGATAGGATAGGATAGAGGATAGGATAGGATAGAGGATAGGATAGGATAGAGGATAGGATAGGATAGAGGATAGGATAGAGGATACGATAGGATAGGATAGAGGATAGGATAGGATAGAGGATAGGATAGGATAGAGGATAGGATAGGATAGAGGATAGGATAGGATAGAGGATAGGATAGGATAGGATAGAGGATAGGATAGGATAGAGGATAGGATAGGATAGAGGATAGGATAGGATAGAGGATAGGATAGGATAGAGGGTAGGATAGGATAGAGAAGAGGATAGGATAGAGGATAGGATAGGATAGAGGATAGGATAGGATAGAGGATAGGATAGGATAGAGGATAGGATAGGATAGAGGATAGGATAGGATAGAGGGTAGGGTAGAATTTGGATAGGATACAGGATAGCATAGGATAGAGTACAGGATAGGATAGAGGATATTATAGGGTAGAGGATAGGATAGGATAGAGGATAGGATATGATAGAGGATAGGGTAGGATAGAGAATAGGATAGGATAGAGGATAGGATAGGATAGAGGATAGGGTAGGATAGAGGATAGGATAGGGTAGAGGATAGGATAGGGTAGAGGATAGGATAGGATAAGGATAGGATAGGATAGAGGATAGGATAGGGTAGAGGATAGAATAGGATAGAGGATAGGATAGGATAGAGGATAGGATAGGATAGAGGATAGGATAGGGTAGAGGATAGGATAGGATAGAGAAGAGGATAGGATAGAGGATAGGATAGGATAGAGGATAGGATATGATAGAGGATTGGATAGGATAGAGGATAGGATAGGATAGAGGATAGGATATGATAAAGGATTGGATAGGATAAAGGATAGGATTGGATAGGATAGGATAGAGGATAGGATAGGATAGAGGATAGGATAGGATAGAGGATAGGATAGGATAGAGGATAGGATAGGATAGAGGATAGGATAGGATAGAGGATAGGATAGGATAGAGGATAGGATAGGATAGAGGATAGGATAGGATAGAGGATAGGATAGGATAGAGGATAGGATAGGATAGAGGATAGGATGGATAGAGGGTAGGATAGGATAGAGAAGAGGATAGGATAGAGGATAGGATAGGATAGAGGATAGGATAGGATAGAGGATAGGATAGGATAGAGGATAGGATAGGATAGAGGGTAGGGTAGAATTTGGATAGGATACAGGATAGCATAGGATAGAGTACAGGATAGGATAGAGGATATTATAGGGTAGAGGATAGGATAGGATAGAGGATAGGATAGAGAATAGGATAGGATAGAGGATAGGATAGGATAGAGGATAGGATAGGGTAGAGGATAGGATAGGATAGAGGATAGGATAGGATAGAGGATAGGATAGGGTAGAGGATAGGATAGGATAAGCATAGGATAGGATAGAGGATAGGATAGGGTAGAGGATAGAATAGGATAGAGGATAGGATAGGATAGAGGATAGGATAGGATAGAGGATAGGATAGGGTAGAGGATAGGATAGGATAGAGAAGAGGATAGGATACAGGATAGGATAGGATAGAGGATAGGATATGATAGAGGATTGGATAGGATAGAGGATAGGATAGGATAGAGGATAGGATATGATAAAGGATTGGATAGGATAAAGGATAGGATTGGATAGGATAGGATAGAGGATAGGATAGGATAGAGGATAGGATATGATAGAGGATAGGATAGGATAGAGGATAGGATAGGATAGAGGATACGATAGGATAGAGGATAGGATAGGATAGAGGATAGGATAGGATAGAGGATAGGATAGGATAGAGGGTAGGGTAGAATTTGGATAGGATACATGATAGCATAGGATAGAGTACAGGATAGGATAGAGAATGGGATAGGATAGAGGATATTATAGGGTAGAGGATAGGATAGGATAGAGAATAGGATCGGATAGAGGATACGAAAGGATAGAGGATAGGATAAGATAGAGGATAGGATAGGATAGAGGAGAGGATATGATAGAGGAGAGGATAGGATAGAGGATAGGATAGGATAGAGAATAGGATAGGATAGAGGATATTATGGGGTAGAGGATAGGATAGGATAGAGGATATGATATGATAGAGGATAGGAAAGAGGATAGGATATAATACAGAATAGGATAGGATTGAGTATAGGATGGGATAGAGGATAGGATATGGTATTGGATAGGATAGAGGATAGGAAAGAGGATAGGATATAATACAGAATAGGAGAGGATTGAGTATTGGATGGGATAGAGGATAGGATATGGTATTGGATAGGATAGAGGATAGGATAGGATAGAGGATAGGATAGGATAGAGGACAGGATAGAGGATAGGATAGGATAGAGGATGGGATAGGATAGAGGATAGGATAGGATACAGGATACCATAGGATAGAGTACAGGATAGGATAGAGAATGGGATAGGATAGAGGATATTATAGGGTAGAGGATAGGATAGGATAGAAGATAGGATAGGATAGAGGATAGGATAGGATTGAGGATAGGTTAGGGTAGAAGATAGGATAGGATAGAGGATAGGATAGGATAGAGGATAGGATAGGATAGAGGATAGGATAGGATAGGATAGAGGATAGGATAGGGTAGAGGATAGGATAGGATAGAGGATAGGATAGGATAGAGGATAGGATAGGGTAGAGGATAGGATAGGATAGAGAATAGGATAGGATAGAGGATAGGATAGGATAGAGGATAGGATAGGATAGAGGATAGGATAGGATAGAGGATAGGATAGGATAGAGGGTAGGGTAGAATTTGGATAGGATACAGGATAGCATAGGATAGAGTACAGGATAGGATAGAGGATATTATAGGGTAGAGGATAGGATAGGATAGAGGATAGGATAGAGAATAGGATAGGATAGAGGATAGGATAGGATAGAGGATAGGATAGGGTAGAGGATAGGATAGGATAGAGGATAGGATAGGATAGAGGATAGGATAGGGTAGAGGATAGGATAGGATAAGGATAGGATAGGATAGAGGATAGGATAGGGTAGAGGATAGAATAGGATAGAGGATAGGATAGGATAGAGGATAGGATAGGATAGAGGATAGGATAGGGTAGAGGATAGGATAGGATAGAGAAGAGGATAGGATACAGGATAGGATAGGATAGAGGATAGGATATGATAGAGGATTGGATAGGATAGAGGATAGGATAGGATAGAGGATAGGATATGATAAAGGATTGGATAGGATAAAGGATAGGATTGGATAGGATAGGATAGAGGATAGGATAGGATAGAGGATAGGATATGATAGAGGATAGGATAGGATAGAGGATAGGATAGGATAGAGGATACGATAGGATAGAGGATAGGATAGGATAGAGGATAGGATAGGATAGAGGATAGGATAGGATAGAGGGTAGGGTAGAATTTGGATAGGATACATGATAGCATAGGATAGAGTACAGGATAGGATAGAGAATGGGATAGGATAGAGGATATTATAGGGTAGAGGATAGGATAGGATAGAGAATAGGATAGGATAGAGGATACGAAAGGATAGAGGATAGGATAAGATAGAGGATAGGATAGGATAGAGGAGAGGATATGATAGAGGAGAGGATAGGATAGAGGATAGGATAGGATAGAGAATAGGATAGGATAGAGGATATTATGGGGTAGAGGATAGGATAGGATAGAGGATATGATATGATAGAGGATAGGAAAGAGGATAGGATATAATACAGAATAGGATAGGATTGAGTATAGGATGGGATAGAGGATAGGATATGGTATTGGATAGGATAGAGGATAGGAAAGAGGATAGGATATAATACAGAATAGGAGAGGATTGAGTATTGGATGGGATAGAGGATAGGATATGGTATTGGATAGGATAGAGGATAGGATAGGATAGAGGATAGGATAGGATAGAGGATAGGATAGGATAGAGGACAGGATAGAGGATAGGATAGGATAGAGGATGGGATAGGATAGAGGATAGGATAGGATACAGGATACCATAGGATAGAGTACAGGATAGGATAGAGAATGGGATAGGATAGAGGATATTATAGGGTAGAGGATAGGATAGGATAGAAGATAGGATAGGATAGAGGATAGGATAGGATAGAGGATAGGTTAGGGTAGAAGATAGGATAGGATAGAGGATAGGATAGGATAGAGGATAGGATAGGATAGAGGATAGGATAGGATAGGATAGAGGATAGGATAGGGTAGAGGATAGGATAGGATAGAGGATAGGATAGGATAGAGGATAGGATAGGGTAGAGGATAGGATAGGATAGAGAATAGGATAGGATAGAGGATAGGATAGGATAGAGGATAGGATATGATAGATGATAGGATAGGATAGGATAGGATAGGATAGGAAAGAGGATAGGATATAATACAGAATAGGATATAATACAGAATAGGATAAGATTGAGTATAGGATATGATAGAGGATAGGATATGGTATTGGATAGGATAGAGGATAGGAAAGAGGATAGGATATAATACAGAATAGGAGAGGATTGAGTATTGGATGGGATAGAGGATAGGATATGGTATTGGATAGGATAGAGGATAAGATAGGATAGAGGATAGGACAGGATAGAGGATAGGATAGGATAGGATACGATAGGATAGAGGATAGGATAGGATAGAGGGTAGGGTAGAATTTGGATAGGATATAGGATAGCATAGGATAGAGTACAGGATAGGATAGAGAATAGGATAGGATAGAGGATATTATAGGGTAGAGGATAGGATAGGATAGAGGATAGCATAGGATAGAGGATAGGATAGGATAGACGATAGGATAGGGTAGAGGATAGGATAGGATAGAGGATAGGATAGGATAGAGGATAGGATAGGATAGAGGATAGGATAGGATAGAGGATAGGATAGGATAGAGGATAGGATAGGTTAGAGGATAGGATAGGATAGAGAATAGGATAGGATAGAGGATAGCATAGGTTAGAGGATAGGATAAGATAGAGGATAGGATAGGATAGAGGATAGGATAGGATAGAGGATAGGATAGGATAGAGGATAGGATAGGATAGAGGATAGGATAGGATAGAGGATAGGATAGAGGATAGGATAGAGCATAGGATAGGATACAGGATAGGATTGGATAGAGAATAGGATAGGATAGAGGATAGGATATTATAGAGGATAGGATAGGATAGAGAATAGGATATTATAGAGGATAGGATATTGGATTGTATAGGGTAGAGGATAGGATAGGGGAATGAATAGGATAGAGGATATTATAGGATAGAGGATAGGATAGGATAGCGGATAGGATAGGATGGAGTATAGGATAGGATTGAGGATAGGATAGGGTTGAGGATAGCATAGGATACATGATAGGATAGGATAGAGGATACGATAGGATAGACGATAGGATAGGATAGAGAATAGGATAGGATATAGGATAGGATAGGTTAGAGAATAGGATAGAATAGAGGATAGGATATAGGATTGGATAGGGTAGAAGATAGGATACGATAGATGATAGGATAGGATAGGATAGTGGATACGATAGGATAGACGATAGGATAGGATAGAGAATAGGATAGGATAGGATAGAGGATAGGATAGAGGATAGGATAGGGGATTTTATAGGGTAGGGGATAGTATAGGATAGAAGATAGGATAGGGTAGAGGATAGGCTAGAGAATAGGATAGGATAGAAGATAGGATAGGGTAGAGGATAGGATAGAGAATAGGATAGGATGGAGGATAGGATAGGATAGAGGATTGGATGGGGGATTGGATAGGATAGAGGATAGGATACAATGGAGGATAGGATAGGATAGAGGATACGATATTATAGAGGATAGGATAGGGGATTGAATTGGATAGAGAACAGGAGACGATAGAGGATATGATAGGATAGAGGATAGGATAGGATACAGGATAGGATAGGATATAGGATAGGATAGAGGATAGGATAGGATAGAGTATAGGATATAGGATTGGATAGGATAGAGGATATAATATCATAGAGGATAGGGTAGGATAGCGGATAGGATAGGATAGGATAGAGTATAGAATAGGATAGAGGACAGGATAGGATAGAGGATGGGATAGGATTGAGGATAGGATAGGATAGCGGATAGGATAGGATTGAGGATAGGATAGGGTTGAGGATAGGATAGGATAGCGGATAGGATAGGATAGAGGATACGATAGGATAGACGATAGGATAGGATAGAGAATAGGATAGGATATAGGATAGGATAGGTTAGAGAATAGGATAGGATAGAGGATAGGATATAGGATTGGATAGGGTAGAGGATAGGATACGATAGATGATAGGATAGGATAGGATAGAGGATACGATAAGATAGACGACAGGATAGGATAGAGAATAGGATAGGATATAGGATAGGATAGGTTAGAGAATAGGATAGGATAGACGATAGGATAGGATAGAGGATAGGATAGGATAGAGGATAGGATAGGATAGAGGATAGGATAGGATAGAGGATAGGATAGGATAGAGGATAGGATAGGATAGAGGATAGGATAGGATAGAGGATAGTAGAGGATACATGATAGGATAGGATAGAGGATAGGATAGGATAGAGGATTGTATAGGATAGAGGATAGGGTAGAGGATAGGATAGAGTATTGTATAGGATAGAGAAAAGGATCGGGGATTGGATAGGATACAGGATAGGATAGGATAGAGGATAGGTCGGGATAGAGGATAGGATAGAGGATTGGATAGGATAGAGGATAGGATGGGATAGAGGATAGGATAGGATAGAGGATAGGATAGGATGGCGGATAGGATAATATAGAGGATAGGATAGAATAGAGGATAGGATATGGATAGGGGATAGGATAGGGGATTGGATAGTATAGAGGATAGGATAGGATAGAGGATAGGATAGGACAGAGGATAGGATAGGATAGAGGATACGATATTATAGATGATAGAATAGGATCGAGTATTGGATAGGATAGAGAAAAGGATCGGGGATTGGATAGGATACAGGATAGGATAGGATAGAGGATAGGTCGAGATAGAGGATAGGATAGAGGATTGGATAGGATAGAGGATAGGATGGGATAGAGGATAGGATAGGATAGAGGATAGGATAGGATAGAGGATAGGATAGGATAGAGGATAGGATAGGATAGGATAAAGCATAGGATAGGATAGAGGATAGGATGGGATAGAGGATAGGATAGGATAGAGGATAGGATAGGATAGAGGATAGGATAGGATAGAGGATAGGATAGGATAGAGGATAGGATAGGGTAGACGATAGGATAGGATAGAGCATACGATACGATAGACGATAGGATAGGATAGAGAATAGGATAGGATATAGGATAGGATAGGTTAGAGAATAGGATAGGATAGAGGATAGGATAGGATAGAGGATAGGATAGGATAGAGGATAGGATAGGATAGAGGATAGGATAGGATAGAGGATAGGATAGAGGATAGGATAGGATAGAGGATAGGATAGGATAGAGGATAGGATAGGATAGAGGATAGGATAGGATAGGATAGAGGATAGGATAGGATAGGATAGAGGATAGGATAGGATAGGATAGAGGATAGGATAGGATAGGATAGAGGATACGATAGAGGATAGGATAGACGATAGGATAGGATAGAGGATCGGATAGAGGATAGGATAGGATAGAGGATAGGATAGGATAGAGGATAGGATAGGATAGAGGATAGGATAGGATAGAGGATAGGATAGAGGATAGGATAGAGCATAGGATAGGATACAGGATAGGATTGGATAGAGAATAGGATAGGATAGAGGATAGGATATTATAGAGGATAGGATAGGATAGAGAATAGGATATTATAGAGGATAGGATATTGGATTGTATAGGGTAGAGGATAGGATAGGGGAATGAATAGGATAGAGGATATTATAGGATAGAGGATAGGATAGGATAGCGGATAGGATAGGATGGAGTATAGGATAGGATTGAGGATAGGATAGGGTTGAGGATAGCATAGGATACATGATAGGATAGGATAGAGGATACGATAGGATAGACGATAGGATAGGATAGAGAATAGGATAGGATATAGGATAGGATAGGTTAGAGAATAGGATAGGATAGAGGATAGGATATAGGATTGGATAGGGTAGAAGATAGGATACGATAGATGATAGGATAGGATAGGATAGAGGATACGATAGGATAGACGATAGGATAGGATAGAGAATAGGATAGGATAGGATAGAGGATAGGATAGAGGATAGGATAGGGGATTTTATAGGGTAGGGGATAGTATAGGATAGAAGATAGGATAGGGTAGAGGATAGGCTAGAGAATAGGATAGGATAGAAGATAGGATAGGGTAGAGGATAGGATAGAGAATAGGATAGGATGGAGGATAGGATAGGATAGAGGATTGGATGGGGGATTGGATAGGATAGAGGATAGGAGACAATGGAGGATAGGATAGGATAGAGGATACGATATTATAGAGGATAGGATAGGGGATTGAATTGGATAGAGAACAGGAGACGATAGAGGATATGATAGGATAGAGGATAGGATAGGATACAGGATAGGATAGGATATAGGATAGGATAGAGGATAGGATAGGATAGAGTATAGGATATAGGATTGGATAGGATAGAGGATATAATATCATAGAGGATAGGGTAGGATAGCGGATAGGATAGGATAGGATAGAGTATAGAATAGGATAGAGGACAGGATATTATAGAGGATGGGATAGGATTGAGGATAGGATAGGATAGCGGATAGGATAGGATGGAGTATAGGATAGGATTGAGGATAGGATAGGGTTGAGGATAGGATAGGATAGCGGATAGGATAGGATAGAGGATACGATAGGATAGACGATAGGATAGGATAGAGAATAGGATAGGATATAGGATAGGATAGGTTAGAGAATAGGATAGGATAGAGGATAGGATATAGGATTGGATAGGGTAGAGGATAGGATACGATAGATGATAGGATAGGATAGGATAGAGGATACGATAAGATAGACGACAGGATAGGATAGAGAATAGGATAGGATATAGGATAGGATAGGTTAGAGAATAGGATAGGATAGACGATAGGATAGGATAGAGGATAGGATAGGATAGAGGATAGGATAGGATAGAGGATAGGATAGGATAGAGGATAGGATAGGATAGAGGATAGGATAGGATAGAGGATAGGATAGGATAGAGGATAGTAGAGGATACATGATAGGATAGGATAGAGGATAGGATAGGATAGAGGATTGTATAGGATAGAGGATAGGGTAGAGGATAGGATAGAGTATTGTATAGGATAGAGAAAAGGATCGGGGATTGGATAGGATACAGGATAGGATAGGATAGAGGATAGGTCGGGATAGAGGATAGGATAGAGGATTGGATAGGATAGAGGATAGGATGGGATAGAGGATAGGATAGGATAGAGGATAGGATAGGATGGCGGATAGGATAATATAGAGGATAGGATAGAATAGAGGATAGGATATGGATAGGGGATAGGATAGGGGATTGGATAGTATAGAGGATAGGATAGGATAGAGGATAGGATAGGATAGAGGATAGGATAGGTTGGATGATATTATAGGGGATTGGATAGGGTAGGGGATAGGATAGGATAGAGGATAGGATAGGATAGAGGATAGGATAGAGAATAGGATAGGATAGAGGATAGTATAGGATAGAGGATAGGGTAGAGGATAGGATAGAGGATTGGATAGGATAGAGGATAGGATAGGATAGAGGATACGATATTATAGATGATAGAATAGGATCGAGTATTGGATAGGATAGAGAAAAGGATCGGGGATTGGATAGGATACAGGATAGGATAGGATAGAGGATAGGTCGAGATAGAGGATAGGATAGAGGATTGGATAGGATAGAGGATAGGATGGGATAGAGGATAGGATAGGATAGAGGATAGGATAGGATAGAGGATAGGATAGGATAGAGGATAGGATAGGATAGGATAAAGCATAGGATAGGATAGAGGATAGGATGGGATAGAGGATAGGATAGGATAGAGGATAGGATAGGATAGAGGATAGGATAGGATAGAGGATAGGATAGGATAGAGGATAGGATAGGGTAGACGATAGGATAGGATAGAGCATACGATACGATAGACGATAGGATAGGATAGAGAATAGGATAGGATATAGGATAGGATAGGTTAGAGAATAGGATAGGATAGAGGATAGGATAGGATAGAGGATAGGATAGGATAGAGGATAGGATAGGATAGAGGATAGGATAGGATAGAGGATAGGATAGAGGATAGGATAGGATAGAGGATAGGATAGGATAGAGGATAGGATAGGATAGGATAGAGGATAGGATAGGATAGGATAGAGGATAGGATAGGATAGGATAGAGGATACGATAGAGGATAGGATAGAGGATAGGATAGGATAGAGGATCGGATAGAGGATAGGATAGGATAGAGGATAGGATAGGATAGAGGATAGGATAGGATAGAGGATAGGATCGGATAGAGGATAGGATAGGATAGAGGATAGGATAGGATAGAGGATATAGTAGGATTGAGGAAAGGATAGGATAGAGGATAGGATAGGATAGAGGATAGGATAGGAAAGAGGATAGGATAGGATAGAGGATAGGATAGGATAGAGGATAGGATAGGATAGAGGATAGGATAGGATAGAGGATAGGATATGATAAAGGATTGGATAGGATAAAGGATAGGATTGGATAGGATAGGATAGAGGATAGGATAGGATAGAGGATAGGATAGGATAGAGGATAGGATAGGATAGAGGATAGGATAGGATAGAGGATAGGATAGGATAGAGGATAGGATAGGATAGAGGATAGGATAGGATAGAGGATAGGATAGGATAGAGGATAGGATAGGATAGAGGATAGGATAGGATAGAGGATAGGATAGGATAGAGGATAGGATAGGATAGAGGATAGGATAGGATAGAGGATAGGATAGGATAGAGGATAGGATAGGATAGAGGATAGGATAGGATAGAGGATAGGATAGGATAGAGGATAGGATAGGATAGAGGATAAAATAGGATAGAGGGTAGGGTAGAATTTGGATAGGATACATGATAGCATAGGATAGAGTACAGGATAGGATAGAGAATGGGATAGGATAGAGGATATTATAGGGTAGAGGATAGGATAGGATAGAGAATAGGATAGGATAGAGGATACGAAAGGATAGAGGATAGGATAGGATAGAGGATAGGATAGGATAGGGGATAGGATAGGATAGAGGATAGGATAGGATAGAGGATAGGATAGGATAGAGGATAGGATAGGATAGAGGGTAGGGTAGAATTTGGATAGGATACATGATAGCATAGGATAGAGTACAGGATAGGATAGAGAATGGGATAGGATAGAGGATATTATAGGGTAGAGGATAGGATAGGATAGAGAATAGGATAGGATAGAGGATACGAAAGGATAGAGGATAGGATAAGATAGAGGATAGGATAGGATAGAGGAGAGGATAGGATAGAGGAGAGGATAGGATAGAGGATAGGATAGGATAGAGAATAGGATAGGATAGAGGATATTATGGGGTAGAGGATAGGATAGGATAGAGGATATGATATGATAGAGGATAGGAAAGAGGATAGGATATAATACAGAATAGGATAGGATTGAGTATAGGATGGGATAGAGGATAGGATAGGATAGAGGATAGGATAGGATGGCGGATAGGATAATATAGAGGATAGGATAGAATAGAGGATAGGATATGGATAGGGGATAGGATAGGGGATTGGATAGTATAGAGGATAGGATAGGATAGAGGATAGGATAGGATAGAGGATAGGATAGGTTAGATGATATTATAGGGGATTGGATAGGGTAGGGGATAGGATAGGATAGAGGATAGGATAGGATAGAGGATAGGATAGAGAATAGGATAGGATAGAGGATAGTATAGGATAGAGGATAGGGTAGAGGATAGGATAGAGGATTGGATAGGATAGAGGGTAGGATAGGACAGAGGATAGGATAGGATAGAGGATACGATATTATAGATGATAGAATAGGATCGAGTATTGGATAGGATAGAGAAAAGGATCGGGGATTGGATAGGATACAGGATAGGATAGGATACAGGATAGGATAGGATAGAGGATAGGTCGGGATAGAGGATAGGATAGAGGATTGGATAGGATAGAGGATAGGATAGGATAGAGGATAGGATAGGATAGAGGATAGGATAGGATAGAGGATAGGATAGGATAGAGGATAGGATAGGATAGAGGATAGGATAGGATAGAGGATAGGATAGGATAGAGGATAGGATAGGATAGAGGATAAAATAGGATAGAGGGTAGGGTAGAATTTGGATAGGATACATGATAGCATAGGATAGAGTACAGGATAGGATAGAGAATGGGATAGGATAGAGGATATTATAGGGTAGAGGATAGGATAGGATAGAGAATAGGATAGGATAGAGGATACGAAAGGATAGAGGATAGGATAGGATAGAGGATAGGATAGGATAGAGGATAGGATAGGATAGAGGATAGGATAGGATAGAGGATAGGATAGGATAGAGGGTAGGGTAGAATTTGGATAGGATACATGATAGCATAGGATAGAGTACAGGATAGGATAGAGAATGGGATAGGATAGAGGATATTATAGGGTAGAGGATAGGATAGGATAGAGAATAGGATAGGATAGAGGATACGAAAGGATAGAGGATAGGATAAGATAGAGGATAGGATAGGATAGAGGAGAGGATAGGATAGAGGAGAGGATAGGATAGAGGATAGGATAGGATAGAGAATAGGATAGGATAGAGGATATTATGGGGTAGAGGATAGGATAGGATAGAGGATATGATATGATAGAGGATAGGAAAGAGGATAGGATATAATACAGAATAGGATAGGATTGAGTATAGGATGGGATAGAGGATAGGATAGGATAGAGGATAGGATAGGATGGCGGATAGGATAATATAGAGGATAGGATAGAATAGAGGATAGGATATGGATAGGGGATAGGATAGGGGATTGGATAGTATAGAGGATAGGATAGGATAGAGGATAGGATAGGATAGAGGATAGGATAGGTTAGATGATATTATAGGGGATTGGATAGGGTAGGGGATAGGATAGGATAGAGGATAGGATAGGATAGAGGATAGGATAGAGAATAGGATAGGATAGAGGATAGTATAGGATAGAGGATAGGGTACAGGATAGGATAGAGGATTGGATAGGATAGAGGGTAGGATAGGACAGAGGATAGGATAGGATAGAGGATACGATATTATAGATGATAGAATAGGATCGAGTATTGGATAGGATAGAGAAAAGGATCGGGGATTGGATAGGATACAGGATAGGATAGGATACAGGATAGGATAGGATAGAGGATAGGTCGGGATAGAGGATAGGATAGAGGATTGGATAGGATAGAGGATAGGATGGGATAGAGGATAGGATAGGATAGAGGATAGGATAGGATAGAGGATAGGATAGGATAGAGGATAGGATAGGATAGGATAAAGCATAGGATAGGATAGAGGATAGGATGGGATAGAGGATAGGATAGGATAGAGGATAGGATAGGATAGAGGATAGGATAGGATAGAGGATAGGATAGGATAGGATAAAGCATAGGATAGGATAGAGGATAGGATGGGATAGAGGATAGGATAGGATAGAGGATAGGATAGGATAGAGGATAGGATAGGATAGAGGATAGGATAGGGTAGACGATAGGATAGGATAGAGCATACGATACGATAGACGATAGGATAGGATAGAGAATAGGATAGGATATAGGATAGGATAGGTTAGAGAATAGGATAGGATAGAGGATAGGATAGGATAGAGGATAGGATAGGATAGAGGATAGGATAGGATAGAGGATAGGATAGGATAGAGGATAGGATAGAGGATAGGATAGGATAGAGGATAGGATAGGATAGAGGATAGGATAGGATAGAGGATAGGATAGGATAGGATAGAGGATACGATAGAGGATAGGATAGAGGATAGGATAGGATAGAGGATCGGATAGAGGATAGGATAGGATAGAGGATAGGATAGGATAGAGGATAGGATAGGATAGAGGATAGGATAGGATAGGATAGAGGATACGATAGAGGATAGGATAGAGGATAGGATAGGATAGAGGATCGGATAGAGGATAGGATAGGATAGAGGATAGGATAGGATAGAGGATAGGATAGGATAGAGGATAGGATCGGATAGAGGATAGGATAGGATAGAGGATAGGATAGGATAGAGGATATAGTAGGATTGAGGAAAGGATAGGATAGAGGATAGGATAGGATAGAGGATAGGATAGGAAAGAGGATAGGATAGGATAGAGGATAGGATAGGATAAAGGATTGGATAGGATAAAGGATAGGATTGGATAGGATAGGATAGAGGAGAGGATAGGATAGAGGAGAGGATAGGATAGAGGATAGGATAGGATAGAGAATAGGATAGGGTAGAGGATATTATGGGGTAGAGGATAGGATAGGATAGAGGATATGATATGATAGAGGATAGGAAAGAGGATAGGATATAATACAGAATAGGATAGGATTGAGTATAGGATGGGATAGAGGATAGGATATGGTATTGGATAGGATAGAGGATAGGAAAGAGGATAGGATATAATACAGAATAGGAGAGGATTCAGTATTGGATGGGATAGAGGATAGGATATGGTATTGGATAGGATAGAGGATAGGATAGGATAGAGAATAGGATAGGATAGAGGATATTATGGGGTAGAGGATAGGATAGGATAGAGGATATGATATGATAGAGGATAGGAAAGAGGATAGGATATAATACAGAATAGGATAGGATTGAGTATAGGATGGGATAGAGGATAGGGTAGAGGATAGGATAGGATAGAGAATAGGATAGGATAGAGGATAGGATAGGATAGAGGATAGGATATGATAGAGGATTGGATAGGATAGAGGATAGGATAGGATAGGATAGGATAGGATAGGATAGAGGATAGGATAGGATAGAGGAGAGGATAGGATAGATGATAGGATAGGATAGAGGATAGGATAGGATAGAGGATAGGATAGGATAGAGGATAGGATAGGATAGAGGATAGGATAGGATAGAGGATAGGATAGAATAGAGGATAGGATAGAGGATAGGATAGGATAGGATAGAGGTTAGGATAGTATAGAGGATAGGATAGGATAGAGGATAGGATAGGATAGAGGATAGGATAGGATAGAGGATAGGATAGGGTAGAGGATAGGATAGGATAGAGGATAGGATAGGATAGAGGATAGGATAGGGTAGAGGATAGGATAGGATAGAGGATAGGATAGGATAGAGGATAGGATAGGATAGAGGATAGGATAGGGTAGAGGATAGGATAGGATAGAGAATAATATAGGATAGAGGATAGGATAGGATAGAGGATAGGATAGGATAGAGAATAGGATAGGATAGAGGATAGGATAGGATAGAGGATAGGATAAGATAGGGGATAGGATAGGATGGAGGATAGGATAGGATAGAGGATAAGATAGGATAGAGGATAGGACAGGATAGAGGATAGGATAGGATAGGATAGGATAGGATAGAGGGTAGGGTAGAATTTGGATAGGATACAGGATAGCATAGGATAGAGTACAGGATAGGATAGAGAATAGGATAGGATAGAGGATATTATAGGGTAGAGGATAGGATAGGATAGAGGATAGGATATGATAGAGGATAGAATAGGATAGAGAATAGGATAGGATATAGGATAGGGTAGGATAGAGGATAGGATAGGATAGAGGATAGGATAGGATAGACGATAGGATAGGATAGAGGTTAGGATAGGATAGAGGATAGGATATTACAGAGGATAGGATAGGAAAGAGGGTAGGATAGGATAGAGGATAGGATAGGATAGAGGATAGGATAGGATAGAGGATAGGATAGAATAGAGGATAGGATAGAGGATAGGATAGGATAGGATAGAGGTTAGGATAGTATAGAGGATAGGATAGGATAGAGGATAGGATAGGATAGAGGATAGGATAGGATAGAGGATAGGATAGGGTAGAGGATAGGATAGGATAGAGGATAGGATAGGATAGAGGATAGGATAGGGTAGAGGATAGGATAGGATAGAGGATAGGATAGGATAGAGGATAGGATAGGATAGAGGATAGGATAGGGTAGAGGATAGGATAGGATAGAGAATAATATAGGATAGAGGATAGGATAGGATAGAGGATAGGATAGGATAGAGAATAGGATAGGATAGAGGATAGGATAGGATAGAGGATAGGATAAGATAGGGGATAGGATAGGATGGAGGATAGGATAGGATAGAGGATAAGATAGGATAGAGGATAGGACAGGATAGAGGATAGGATAGGATAGGATAGGATAGGATAGAGGGTAGGGTAGAATTTGGATAGGATACAGGATAGCATAGGATAGAGTACAGGATAGGATAGAGAATAGGATAGGATAGAGGATATTATAGGGTAGAGGATAGGATAGGATAGAGGATAGGATATGATAGAGGATAGAATAGGATAGAGAATAGGATAGGATATAGGATAGGGTAGGATAGAGGATAGGATAGGATAGAGGATAGGATAGGATAGACGATAGGATAGGATAGAGGTTAGGATAGGATAGAGGATAGGATATTACAGAGGATAGGATAGGAAAGAGGGTAGGATAGGATAGAGGATAGGATAGGATAGAGGATAGGATAGGATAGAGGATAGGATAGGATAGAGGATAGGATAGGATAGAGGATAGGATATGATAGAGGATTGGATGGGGTAGAGGATAGGATAGGATAGGATAGGATAGGATAGGATAGAGGATAGGATAGGATAGAGAATAGGATAGGATAGAGGATAGGATAGGATAGAGGATAGGATAAGATAGGGGATAGGATAGGATGGAGGATAGGATAGGATAGAGGATAGGATAGGATAGAGGATAGGACAGGATAGAGGATAGGATAGGATAGGATAGGATAGGATAGAGGGTAGGGTAGAATTTGGATAGGATACAGGATAGCATAGGATAGAGTACAGGATAGGATAGAGAATAGGATAGGATAGAGGATATTATAGGGTAGAGGATAGGATAGGATAGAGGATAGGATATGATAGAGGATAGAATAGGATAGAGAATAGGATAGGATATAGGATAGGGTAGGATAGAGGATAGGATAGGATAGAGGATAGGATAGGATAGACGATAGGATAGGATAGAGGTTAGGATAGGATAGAGGATAGGATATTACAGAGGATAGGATAGGAAAGAGGGTAGGATAGGATAGAGGATAGGATAGGATAGAGGATAGGATAGGATAGAGGATAGGATAGGATAGAGGATAGGATAGGATAGAGGATAGGATATGATAGAGGATTGGATGGGGTAGAGGATAGGATAGGATAGGATAGGATAGGATAGGATAGAGGATAGGATAGGATAGAGAATAGGATAGGATAGAGGATAGGATAGGATAGAGGATAGGATAAGATAGGGGATAGGATAGGATGGAGGATAGGATAGGATAGAGGATAGGATAGGATAGAGTATAGGACAGGATAGAGGAGAGGATAGGATAGAGGATAGGATAGGATAGAGGATAGGATAGGATAGAGGATTGGATAGGATAGAGGATAGGATAGGATAGAGGATAGGATAGGATAGAGGATAGGATAGGATAGAGGATAGGATAGGATAGAGGATAGGATAGGATAGAGGATAGGATAGGATAGAGGATAGGATAGGATAGAGGGTAGGGTAGAATTTGGATAGGATACAGGATACCATAGGATAGAGTACAGGATAGGATAGATAATGGGATAGGATAGAGGATATTATAGGGTAGAAGATGGGATAGGATAGAAGATAGGATAGGATAGAGGATAGGATAGGATAGAGGATAGGATAGGGTAGAGGATAGGATAGGATAGAGCATAGGATAGGATAGAGGATAGGATAGGATAGAGGATGGGATAGGATAGAGGATAGGATAGGATAGAGGATAGGATAGGATAGAGGATAGGATAGGATAGAGGATAGGATAGGATAGAGGATAGGATAGGATAGAGGATAGGATAGAGGATAGGATAGAGGACAGGATAGGATAGAGGATAGGATAGGATAGAGGATAGGATAGGATAGAGGTTAGGATCGTATAGATGATAGGATAGGATAGAGGATAGGATATTATAGAGGATAGGATAGGATAGAGTGTAGGATAGGATAGAGGAGAGGATAGGATAGATGATAGGATAGGATAGAGGATAGGATAGGATAGAGGATAGGATAGGATAGGATAGGATAGAGGATAGGATAGGATAGGATAGAGGATAGGATAGGATAGAGGATTGGATAGGATAGAGGGTAGGGTAGAATTTGGATAGGATACAGGATAGCATAGGATAAAGCATAGGATAGGATAGAGGATAGGATAGGATAGAGGATAGGATAGGATAGAGGATAGGATAAGATAGAGAATAGGATAGGATAGAGGATAGGATAGGATAGAGGATAGGATGAGATAGAGGATAGGATAGGATAGAGGATAGGATAGGATAGAGGTTAGGATAGGATAGAGGATAGGATAGGATAGAGGTTAGGATAGGATAGAGGATAGGATAGGGGATTTTATAGGGTAGGGGATAGTATAGGATAGAAGATAGGATAGGGTAGAGGATAGGATAGAGAATAGGATAGGATAGAAGATAGGATAGGGTAGAGGATAGGATAGGATAGAGGATAGAATAGGATAGAGGATATGATAGGATAGAGGATAGGATAGGATACAGGATAGGATAGGATAGAGGATAGGATAGGATACAGGATACGATATAGGATTGGAGAGGATAGAGGATAGGATACGATAGAGAATAGGATAGGATAGAGGATACGATATTATAGAGGATAGGATAGGGTAGAGTATCGGATAGGATAGAGGATCGGATAGGATAGAGGATAGGATAGGGGATTTTATAGGGTAGGGGATAGTATAGGATAGAAGATAGGATAGGGTAGAGGATAGGATAGAGAATAGGATAGGATGGAGGATAGGATAGGATAGAGGATAGGATAGGATAGAGGATAGGATAGGATAGAGGATAGGATAGGATAGAGGATAGGATAGGATAGAGAATAGTATAGGATAGAGGATAGGATAGGATAGAGGATAGGATAAGATAGAGGATAGGATAGGATAGAGGATAGGATAGGATAGAGGATAGGATAGGATAGAGGATAGGATAGGGTAGTGCATAGGATAGGATAAGATAGAGGATAGGATAGGATTGAGGATAAAGGATAGGATAGGGGATTGGATAGGATAAAGGAAAGGATAGGATAGAGGATAGGATAGGATAGAGGATAGGATAGAGGATAGGATAGAGGATAGGATAGGATAGAGGATAGGATTGGATAGAGAATAGGATAGGATAGAGGATAGGATAGGATAGAGGATAGGTTAGGATAGAGGATACAATATTATAGAGGATAGGATAGGATAGAGTATCGGATAGGATAGAGGATAGGATAGGATTAAGGATAGGATAGGATAGAGGATAGGATTGGGTAGAGGATATTATAGGATAGAGGATAGGATAGGATAGGTGATATTGTTGGATAGAGGATAGAATATGATAGAGGATACGATATTATAGATGATAGGATAGGATAGAGGATAGGGTAGGGGATTGGATAGGATAGACGACAGGAGACGATAGAGGATAGGACAGGATAGATGATAGGATAGGATAGAGGATAGGATAGGAGAGAGGATAGGATAGGATAGAGGATAGGATAGGATAGAGGATAGAATAGGATAGAAGATATGATAGGATAGAGGATAGGATAGGATACAGGATAGGATAGGATAGAGGATAGGATAGGATACAGGATACGATATAGGATTGGAGAGGATAGAGGATAGGATACGATAGAGAATAGGATAGGATAGAGGATACGATATTATAGAGGATAGGATAGGGTAGAGTATCGGATAGGATAGAGGATCGGATAGGATAGAGGATAGGATAGGGGATTTTATAGGGTAGGGGATAGTATAGGATAGAAGATAGGATAGGGTAGAGGATAGGATAGAGAATAGGATAGGATGGAGGATAGGATAGGATAGAGGATTTAATGGGGGATTGGATAGGATAGAGGATAGGAGACAATGGAGGATAGAATAGGGGTTTGAATAGGATAGAGGATAGTATAGGATAGAAGATAAGATAGGGTAAAGGATAGGATAGAGAATAGGATAGGATAGATGATAGGATAGGATAGAGGATACGATATTATAGAGGATAGGATAGGGGATTGAATAGGATAGAGGATAGGATAGGGGATTGAATAGGATAGAGAACAGGAGACGATAGAGGATATGATAGGATAGGGGATAGGATAGGATACAGGATAGGATAGGATACACGATAGGATAGGATAGAGGATAGGATAGGATAGAGGACCGGATAGGATAGGATAAAGGATAGGATAGGGGATTGGATAGGATAAAGGAAAGGATAGGATAGAGGATAGGATAGGATAGAGGATAGGATTGGATAGAGAATAGCATAGGATAGAGTACAGGATAGGATAGAGAATGGGATAGGATAGAGGATATTATAGGGTAGAGGATAGGATAGGATAGAAGATAGGATAGGATACAGGATAGGATAGGATAGGATAGAGGATATGATAGGGTAGAGGATAGGATAGGATAGAGGATAGGATAGGATAGAGGATAGGATATGATAGAGGATAGGATAGGATAGAGGATAGGATAGGATAGAGGATAGGATAGAGGATAGGATAGGATAGGATAGAGGATAGGATAGGATAGAGGATAGGATAGGATAGAGGATAGGATAGGATAGGATAGGATAGAGGATAGGATAGGATAGGAGAGAGGATAGGATAGGGTAGAGGATAGGATAGGATAGAGGATAGAATAGGATAGAGGATAGGATAGAGGATAGGATAGGATAGAGGATAGGATAGGATAGAGGAGAGGATAGGATAGATGATAGGATAGGATAGAGGATAGGATAGGATAGAGGATAGGATATGATAGAGGATTGGATAGGATAGAGGAGAGGATAGGATAGGATAGGATAGGATAGAGGATAGGATAGGATAGAGAATAGGATAGGATAGAGGATATTATGGGGTAGAGGATAGGATAGGATAGAGGATATGATATGATAGAGGATAGGAAAGAGGTTAGGATATAATACAGAATAGGATAGGATTGAGTATAGGATGGGATAGAGGATAGGATAGGATAGAGGATAGGATAGGATAGAGGATAGGATAGCATAGAGGATAGGATAGGATAGAGGATAGGATAGGGTAGAGGATAGGATAGGATAGAGAATAGGATAGGATAGAGGATAGGATAGGATAGAGGATAGGATAAGATAGAGGATAGGAAAGGATAGAGGATAGGATAGGATAGAGGATATGATAGGATAGAGGATAGGATAGGATAGAGGATAGGATAGGATAGAGGATAGGATAGGATAGAGGATAGGATAGGATAGAGGATTGGATAGGATAGAGGATAGGATAGGATAGAGGATAGGATAGGATAGAGGATAGGATAGGATAGAGGATAGGATAGGATAGAGGATAGGATAGGATAGAGGATAGGATAGGATAGAGGATAGGATAGGATAGAGGGTAGGGTAGAATTTGGATAGGATACAGGATACCATAGGATAGAGTACAGGATAGGATAGATAATGGGATAGGATAGAGGATATTATAGGGTAGAAGATGGGATAGGATAGAAGATAGGATAGGATAGAGGATAGGATAGGATAGAGGATAGGATAGGGTAGAGGATAGGATAGGATAGAGCATAGGATAGGATAGAGGATAGGATAGGATAGAGGATAGGATAGGATAGAGGATAGGATAGGATAGAGGATAGGATAGGATAGAGGATAGGATAGGATAGAGGATAGGATAGGATAGAGGATAGGATAGGATAGAGGATAGGATAGAGGATAGGATAGAGGATAGGATAGGATAGAGGATAGGATAGGATAGAGGATAGGATAGGATAGAGGTTAGGATCGTATAGATGATAGGATAGGATAGAGGATAGGATATTATAGAGGATAGGATAGGATAGAGTGTAGGATAGGATAGAGGAGAGGATAGGATAGATGATAGGATAGGATAGAGGATAGGATAGGATAGAGGATAGGATAGGATAGGATAGGATAGAGGATAGGATAGGATAGGATAGAGGATAGGATAGGATAGAGGATTGGATAGGATAGAGGGTAGGGTAGAATTTGGATAGGATACAGGATAGCATAGGATAAAGCATAGGATAGGATAGAGGATAGGATAGGATAGAGGATAGGATAGGATAGAGGATAGGATAAGATAGAGAATAGGATAGGATAGAGGATAGGATAGGATAGAGGATAGGATGAGATAGAGGATAGGATAGGATAGAGGATAGGATAGGATAGAGGTTAGGATAGGATAGAGGATAGGATAGGATAGAGGTTAGGATAGGATAGAGGATAGGATAGGGGATTTTATAGGGTAGGGGATAGTATAGGATAGAAGATAGGATAGGGTAGAGGATAGGATAGAGAATAGGATAGGATAGAAGATAGGATAGGGTAGAGGATAGGATAGGATAGAGGATAGAATAGGATAGAGGATATGATAGGATAGAGGATAGGATAGGATACAGGATAGGATAGGATAGAGGATAGGATAGGATACAGGATACGATATAGGATTGGAGAGGATAGAGGATAGGATACGATAGAGAATAGGATAGGATAGAGGATACGATATTATAGAGGATAGGATAGGGTAGAGTATCGGATAGGATAGAGGATCGGATAGGATAGAGGATAGGATAGGGGATTTTATAGGGTAGGGGATAGTATAGGATAGAAGATAGGATAGGGTAGAGGATAGGATAGAGAATAGGATAGGATGGAGGATAGGATAGGATAGAGGATAGGATAGGATAGAGGATAGGATAGGATAGAGGATAGGATAGGATAGAGGATAGGATAGGATAGAGAATAGTATAGGATAGAGGATAGGATAGGATAGAGGATAGGATAAGATAGAGGATAGGATAGGATAGAGGATAGGATAGGATAGAGGATAGGATAGGATAGAGGATAGGATAGGGTAGTGCATAGGATAGGATAAGATAGAGGATAGGATAGGATTGAGGATAAAGGATAGGATAGGGGATTGGATAGGATAAAGGAAAGGATAGGATAGAGGATAGGATAGGATAGAGGATAGGATAGAGGATAGGGTAGAGGATAGGATAGGATAGAGGATAGGATTGGATAGAGAATAGGATAGGATAGAGGATAGGATAGGATAGAGGATAGGTTAGGATAGAGGATACAATATTATAGAGGATAGGATAGGATAGAGTATCGGATAGGATAGAGGATAGGATAGGATTAAGGATAGGATAGGATAGAGGATAGGATTGGGTAGAGGATATTATAGGATAGAGGATAGGATAGGATAGGTGATATTGTTGGATAGAGGATAGAATATGATAGAGGATACGATATTATAGATGATAGGATAGGATAGAGGATAGGGTAGGGGATTGGATAGGATAGACGACAGGAGACGATAGAGGATAGGACAGGATAGATGATAGGATAGGATAGAGGATAGGATAGGAGAGAGGATAGGATAGGATAGAGGATAGGATAGGATAGAGGATAGAATAGGATAGAAGATATGATAGGATAGAGGATAGGATAGGATACAGGATAGGATAGGATAGAGGATAGGATAGGATACAGGATACGATATAGGATTGGAGAGGATAGAGGATAGGATACGATAGAGAATAGGATAGGATAGAGGATACGATATTATAGAGGATAGGATAGGGTAGAGTATCGGATAGGATAGAGGATCGGATAGGATAGAGGATAGGATAGGGGATTTTATAGGGTAGGGGATAGTATAGGATAGAAGATAGGATAGGGTAGAGGATAGGATAGAGAATAGGATAGGATGGAGGATAGGATAGGATAGAGGATTTAATGGGGGATTGGATAGGATAGAGGATAGGAGACAATGGAGGATAGAATAGGGGTTTGAATAGGATAGAGGATAGTATAGGATAGAAGATAAGATAGGGTAAAGGATAGGATAGAGAATAGGATAGGATAGATGATAGGATAGGATAGAGGATACGATATTATAGAGGATAGGATAGTGGATTGAATAGGATAGAGGATAGGATAGGGGATTGAATAGGATAGAGAACAGGAGACGATAGAGGATATGATAGGATAGGGGATAGGATAGGATACAGGATAGGATAGGATACACGATAGGATAGGATAGAGGATAGGATAGGATAGAGGACCGGATAGGATAGGATAAAGGATAGGATAGGGGATTGGATAGGATAAAGGAAAGGATAGGATAGAGGATAGGATAGGATAGAGGATAGGATTGGATAGAGAATAGCATAGGATAGAGTACAGGATAGGATAGAGAATGGGATAGGATAGAGGATATTATAGGGTAGAGGATAGGATAGGATAGAAGATAGGATAGGATACAGGATAGGATAGGATAGGATAGAGGATATGATAGGGTAGAGGATAGGATAGGATAGAGGATAGGATAGGATAGAGGATAGGATATGATAGAGGATAGGATAGGATAGAGGATAGGATAGGATAGAGGATAGGATAGAGGATAGGATAGGATAGGATAGAGGATAGGATAGGATAGAGGATAGGATAGGATAGAGGATAGGATAGGATAGGATAGGATAGAGGATAGGATAGGATAGGAGAGAGGATAGGATAGGGTAGAGGATAGGATAGGATAGAGGATAGAATAGGATAGAGGATAGGATAGAGGATAGGATAGGATAGAGGATAGGATAGGATAGAGGAGAGGATAGGATAGATGATAGGATAGGATAGAGGATAGGATAGGATAGAGGATAGGATATGATAGAGGATTGGATAGGATAGAGGAGAGGATAGGATAGGATAGGATAGGATAGAGGATAGGATAGGATAGAGAATAGGATAGGATAGAGGATATTATGGGGTAGAGGATAGGATAGGATAGAGGATATGATATGATAGAGGATAGGAAAGAGGTTAGGATATAATACAGAATAGGATAGGATTGAGTATAGGATGGGATAGAGGATAGGATAGGATAGAGGATAGGATAGGATAGAGGATAGGATAGCATAGAGGATAGGATAGGATAGAGGATAGGATAGGGTAGAGGATAGGATAGGATAGAGAATAGGATAGGATAGAGGATAGGATAGGATAGAGGATAGGATAAGATAGAGGATAGGAAAGGATAGAGGATAGGATAGGATAGAGGATATGATAGGATAGAGGATAGGATAGGATAGAGGATAGGATAGGATAGAGGAGAGGATAGGATAGAGGATAGGATAGGATAGATGATAGGATAGGATAGGGGATACGATAGGATAGAGGATTGGATAGGATAGAGGATAGGATAGGATAGGATAGGATAGGATAGAGGATAGGATAGGATATAGGATAGGATAGGATAGAGGATAGGATAGGATAGAGGATAGGATAGGATAGAGGGTAGGGTAGAATTTGGATAGGATACAGGATAGCATAGGATAGAGTACAGGATAGGATAGAGAATGGGATAGGATAGAGGATATTATAGGGTAGAGGATAGGATAGGATAGAAGATAGGATAGGATACAGGATAGGATAGGATAGAGGATATGATAGGGTAGAGGATAGGATAGGATAGAGGATAGGATAGGATAGAGGATAGGATATGATAGAGGATAGGATAGGATAGAGGATAGGATAGGATAGAGGATAGGATAGAGGATAGGATAGGATAGGATAGAGGATAGGATAGGATAGAGGATAGGATAGGATAGAGGATAGGATAGGATAGAGGATAGGATAGGATAGGATAGAGGATAGGATAGGATAGAGGGTAGGGTAGAATTTGGATAGGATACAGGATAGCATAGGATAGAGTACAGGATAGGATAGAAGATATTATAGGGTAGAGGGTAGGGTAGAATTTGGATAGGATACAGGATAGCATAGGATAGAGTACAGGATAGGATAGAGGATATTATAGGGTAGAGGATAGGATAGGATAGAGGATAGGATATGATAGAGGATAGGATAGGATAGAGAATAGGATAGGATAGAGGATAGGATAGGATAGAGGATAGGGTAGGATAGAGGATAGGATAGGATAGAGGATAGGATAGGATAGAGGATAGGATAATATAGAGGATAGGATAGGATAGAGGAGAGGATAGGATAGAGGATAGGATAGGATAGAGGATAGGATAGGATAGAGGATACGATAGGATAGAGGATTGGATAGGATAGAGGATAGGATAGGATAGGATAGGATAGAGGATAGGATAGAGGATAGGATAGGATATAGGATAGGATAGGATAGAGGATAGGATAGGATAGAAGATATGATAGGATAGAGGGTAGGGTAGAATTTGGATAGGATACAGGATAGCATAGGATAGAGTACAGGATAGGATAGAGAATGGGATAGGATAGAGGATATTATAGGGTAGAGGATAGGATAGGATAGAAGATAGGATAGGATAGAGGGTAGGGTAGAATTTGGATAGGATACAGGATAGCATAGGATAGAGTACAGGATAGGATAGAGAATGGGATAGGATAGAGGATATTATAGGGTAGAGGATAGGATAGGATAGAAGATAGGGTAGGATACAGGATAGGATAGGATAGAGGATATGATAGGGTAGAGGATAGGATAGGATAGAGGATAGGATAGTATAGAGGATAGGATATGATAGAGGATAGGATAGGATAGAGGATAGGATAGGATAGAGGATAGGATAGAGGATAGGATAGGATAGAGAATAGGATAGGATAGAGGATAGGATAGGATAGAGGATTGGGTAGGATAGAGGATAGGATAGGATAGAGGATAGGATAGGGTAGAGGACCGGATAGGATAGGATAAAGGATAGGATAGGGGATTGGATAGGATAAAGGAAAGGATAGGATAGAGGATAGGATAGGATAGAGGATAGGATTGGATAGAGAATAGCATAGGATAGAGTACAGGATAGGATAGAGAATGGGATAGGATAGAGGATATTATAGGGTAGAGGATAGGATAGGATAGAAGATAGGATAGGATACAGGATAGGATAGGATAGAGGATATGATAGGGTAGAGGATAGGATAGGATAGAGGATAGGATAGGATAGAGGATAGGATATGATAGAGGATAGGATAGGATAGAGGATAGGATAGGATAGAGGATATGATAGGATAGAGGATAGGATAGGATAGAGGATAGGATAGGATAGAGGAGAGGATAGGATAGAGGATAGGATAGGATAGATGATAGGATAGGATAGGGGATACGATAGGATAGAGGATTGGATAGGATAGAGGATAGGATAGGATAGGATAGGATAGGATAGAGGATAGGATAGGATATAGGATAGGATAGGATAGAGGATAGGATAGGATAGAGGATAGGATAGGATAGAGGGTAGGGTAGAATTTGGATAGGATACAGGATAGCATAGGATAGAGTACAGGATAGGATAGAGAATGGGATAGGATAGAGGATATTATAGGGTAGAGGATAGGATAGGATAGAAGATAGGATAGGATACAGGATAGGATAGGATAGAGGATATGATAGGGTAGAGGATACGATAGGATAGAGGATAGGATAGGATAGAGGATAGTATATGATAGAGGATAGGATAGGATAGAGGATAGGATAGGATAGAGGATAGGATAGAGGATAGGATAGGATAGGATAGAGGATAGGATAGGATAGAGGATAGGATAGGATAGAGGATAGGATAGGATAGAGGATAGGATAGGATAGGGGATAGGATAGGATAGGATAGAGGATAGGATAGGATAGAGGGTAGGGTAGAATTTGGATAGGATACAGGATAGCATAGGATAGAGTACAGGATAGGATAGAAGATATTATAGGGTAGAGGGTAGGGTAGAATTTGGATAGGATACAGGATAGCATAGGATAGAGTACAGGATAGGACAGAGGATATTATAGGGTAGAGGATAGTATAGGATAGAGGATAGGATATGATAGAGGATAGGATAGGATAGAGAATAGGATAGGATAGAGGATAGGATAGGATAGAGGATAGGGTAGGATAGAGGATAGGATAGGGTAGAGGATAGGATAGGATAGAGGATAGGATAGGATAGAGGATAGGATAGGGTAGAGGATAGGATAGGATAGAGGATAGGATAGGATAGAGGATAGGATATGATAGAGGATAGGATAGGATAGAGTACAGGATAGGATAGAGGATATTATAGGGTAGAGGATAGGATAGGATAGAGGATAGGATATGATAGAGGATAGGATAGGATAGAGAATAGGATAGGATAGAGGATAGGATAGGATAGAGGATAGGGTAGGATAGAGGATAGGATAGGATAGAGGATAGGATAGGATAGAGGATAGGATAATATAGAGGATAGGATAGGATAGAGGAGAGGATAGGATAGAGGATAGGATAGGATAGAGGATAGGATAGGATAGAGGATACGATAGGATAGAGGATTGGATAGGATAGAGGATAGGATAGGATAGGATAGGATAGAGGATAGGATAGAGGATAGGATAGGATATAGGATAGGATAGGATAGAGGATAGGATAGGATAGAAGATATGATAGGATAGAGGGTAGGGTAGAATTTGGATAGGATACAGGATAGCATAGGATAGAGTACAGGATAGGATAGAGAATGGGATAGGATAGAGGATATTATAGGGTAGAGGATAGGATAGGATAGAAGATAGGATAGGATAGAGGGTAGGGTAGAATTTGGATAGGATACAGGATAGCATAGGATAGAGTACAGGATAGGATAGAGAATGGGATAGGATAGAGGATATTATAGGGTAGAGGATAGGATAGGATAGAAGATAGGGTAGGATACAGGATAGGATAGGATAGAGGATATGATAGGGTAGAGGATAGGATAGGATAGAGGATAGGATAGTATAGAGGATAGGATATGATAGAGGATAGGATAGGATAGAGAATAGGATAGGATAGAGGATAGGATAGGATAGAGGATTGGGTAGGATAGAGGATAGGATAGGATAGAGGATAGGATAGGGTAGAGGATAGGATAGGATAGAGGATAGGATAGGATAGAGGATAGGATAGGATAGAGGATAGGATAAGATAGAGGATAGGATAGGATAGAGGATAGGATAGGATAGAGGAGAGGATAGGATAGAGGATAGGATAGGATAGGATAGAGGATAGGATAGGATAGAGGATAGGATAGGATAGAGGATAGGATAGGATAGAGGATAGGATAGGATAGAGGATAGGATAGGATAGAGGATAGGATAGGATAGAGGATAGGATAGGATAGAGGATAGGATAGAGGATAGGATAGGATAGGATAGAGGATAGGATAGGATAGAGGATAGGATAGGATAGAGGATAGGATAGGATAGAGGATAGGATAGGATAGAGGATAGGATAGGATAGAGGATAGGATAGGATAGAGGATAGGATAGGATAGAGGATAGGATAGGATAGAGGATAGGATAGGATAGAGGATAGGATAGGATAGAGGATAGGATAGGATAGAGGATAGGATAGGATAGAGGATAGGATAGGATAGAGGATAGGATAGGATAGAGGATAGGATAGGATAGAGGATAGGATAGGATAGAGGGTAGGGTAGAATTTGGATAGGATACAGGATAGCATAGGATAGAGTACAGGATAGGATAGAGGATATTATAGGGTAGAGGGTAGGGTAGAATTTGGATAGGATACAGGATAGCATAGGATAGAGTACAGGATAGGATAGAGGATATTATAGGGTAGAGGATAGGATAGGATAGAGGATAGGATATGATAGAGGATAGGATAGGATAGAGAATAGGATAGGATAGAGGATAGGATAGGATAGAGGATAGGGTAGGATAGAGGATAGGATAGGGTAGAGGATAGGATAGGATAGAGGATAGGATAGGATAGAGGATAGGATAGGATAGAGGATAGGATAGGATAGAGGATAGGATAGGATAGAGGATAGGATAGGATAGAGGATAGGATAGGATAGAGGATAGGATAGGATAGAGGGTAGGGTAGAATTTGGATAGGACACAGGATAGCATAGGATAGAGTACAGGATAGGATAGAGGATATTATAGGGTAGAGGATAGGATAGGATAGAGGATAGGATAGAGAATAGGATAGGATAGAGGATAGGATAGGATAGAGGATAGGGTAGGATAGATGATAGGATAGGATAGAGTATAGGATAGGGTAGAGGATAGGATAGGGTAGAGGATAGGATAGGATAAGGATAGGATAGGATAGAGGATAGGATAGGGTAGAGGATAGAATAGGATAGAGGATAGGATAGGATAGAGGATAGGATAGGATAGAGGATAGGATAGGGTAGAGGATAGGATAGGATAGATAAGAGGATAGGATAGAGGATAGGATAGGATAGAGGATAGGATATGATAGAGGATTGGATAGGATAGAGGATAGGATAGGATAGAGGATAGGATATGATAAAGGATTGGATAGGATAAAGGATAGGATTGGATAGGATAGGATAGAGGATAGGATAGGATAGAGGATATAGTAGGATTGAGGAAAGGATAGGATAGAGGATAGGATAGGATAGAGGATAGGATAGGATAGAGGATAGGATAGGATAGAGGATAGGATAGGATAGAGGATAGGATAGAGGATAGGATAGAGGATAGGATAGAGGATAGGATAGAGGATAGGATAGAGGATAGGATAGAGGATAGGATAGAGGATAGGATAGAGGATAGGATAGAGGATAGGATAGGATAGAGGATAGGATTGGATAGAGAATAGGATAGGATAGAGGATAGGATATTATAGAGGATAGGATAGGATAGAGGATAGGATATTATAGAGGATAGGATATTGGATTGTATAGGGTAGAGGATAGGATAGGGGAATGAATAGGATAGAGGATAGTATAGGATAGAGGATAGGATAGGATAGCGGATAGGATACGATGGAGTATAGGATAGGATTGAGGATAGGATAGGGTTGAGGATAGGATAGGATACATGATAGGATAGGATAGAGGATACGATAGGATAGACGATAGGATGGGATAGAGAATAGGATAGGATATAGGATAGGATAGGTTAGAGAATGGGATAGGATAGAGGATAGGATATAGGATTGGATAGGGTAGAAGATAGGATACGATAGATGATAGGATAGGATAGGATAGAGGATAGGATAGGATAGAGGATAGGATAGGATAGAGGATAGGATAGGATAGGATAGAGGATAGGATAGGATAGAGGATAGGATAGAGGATAGGATAGGATAGAGGATAGGATAGGATAGAGGATAGGATAGGATAGAGGATAGGATAGAATAGAGGATAGGATATGGATAGGGGATAGGATAGGGGATTGGATAGTATAGAGGATAGGATAGGATAGAGGATAGGATAGGATAGAGGATAGGATAGGTTAGATGATATTATAGGGGATTGGATAGGGTAGGGGATAGGATAGGATAGAGGATAGGATAGAGAATAGGATAGGATAGAGGATAGTATAGGATAGAGGATAGGGTAGAGGATAGGATAGAGGATTGGAGAGGATAGAGGATAGGATAGGACAGAGGATAGGATAGGATAGAGGATACGATATTATAGATGATAGAATAGGATCGAGTATTGGATAGGATAGAGAAAAGGATCGGGGATTGGATAGGATACAGGATAGGATAGGATAGAGGATAGGTCGGGATAGAGGATAGGATAGAGGATTGGATAGGATAGAGGATAGGATGGGATAGAGGATAGGATAGGATAGAGGATAGGATAGGATAGAGGATAGGATAGGATAGAGGATAGGATAGGATAGAGGATAGGATAGGATAGAGGATAGGATAGGGTAGACGATAGGATAGGATAGAGCATACGATACGATAGACGATAGGATAGGATAGAGAATAGGATAGGATATAGGATAGGATAGGTTAGAGAATAGGATAGGATAGAGGATAGGATAGGATAGAGGATAGGATAGGATAGAGGATAGGATAGGATAGAGGATAGGATAGGATAGAGGATAGGATAGGATAGAGGATAGGATAGGATAGAGGATAGGATAGGATAGAGGATAGGGTAGAGGATAGGATAGAGGATAGGATAGAGGATAGGATAGAGGATAGGATAGGATAGAGGATAGGATTGGATAGAGAATAGGATAGGATAGAGGATAGGATATTATAGAGGATAGGATAGGATAGAGGATAGGATATTATAGAGGATAGGATATTGGATTGTATATGGTAGATGATAGGATAGGGGAATGAATAGGATAGAGGATAGGATAGGATAGCGGATAGGATAGGATAGCGGATAGGATAGGATAGCGGATAGGATAGGATGGAGTATAGGATAGGATTGAGGATAGGATAGGGTTGAGGATAGGATAGGATACATGATAGGATAGGATAGAGGATAGGATAGGTTAGAGAATAGGATAGGATAGAGGATAGGATAGGATAGAGGATAGGATAGGATAGAGGATAGGATAGGATAGAGGATATTATAGGATAGAGGATAGGATAGGATAGCGGATAGGATAGGATGGAGTATAGGATAGGATTGAGGATAGGATAGGGTTGAGGATAGGATAGGATACATGATAGGATAGGATAGAGGATACGATAGGATAGACGATAGGATAGGATAGAGAATAGGATAGGATATAGGATAGGATAGGTTAGAGAATAGGATAGGATAGAGGATAGGATATAGGATTGGATAGGGTAGAAGTTAGGATACGATAGATGATAGGATAGGATAGGATAGAGGATAGGATAGGATAGAGGATAGGATAGGATAGAGGATAGGATAGGAAAGGATAGAGGATAGGATAGGATAGAGGATAGGATAGAGGATAGGATAGGATAGATGATAGGATAGGATAGAGGATAGGATAGGATAGAGGATAGGATAGGATAGAGGATAGGATAGGATAGAGGATAGGATAGAGGATAGGATAGGATAGAGGATAGGATAGGATAGAGGATAGGATAGGATAGAGGATATAATAGGATTGAGGAATGGATAGGATAGAGGATAGGATAGGATAGAGGATAGAATAGGAAAGAGGATAGGATAGGATAGAGGATAGGATAGGATAGGATAGAGGATACGATAGAGGATAGGATAGAGGATAGGATAGGATAGGATAGAGGATACGATAGAGGATAGGATAGAGGATAGGATAGGATAGAGGATCGGATAGAGGATAGGATAGGATAGAGGATAGGATAGGATAGGATAGAGGATAGGATAGGATAGAGGATAGGATCGGATAGAGGATAGGATAGGATAGAGGATAGGATAGGATAGAGGATATAGTAGGATTGAGGAAAGGATAGGATAGAGGATAGGATAGGATAGAGGATAGGATAGGAAAGAGGATAGGATAGGATAGAGGATAGGATAGGATAGAGGATAGGATAGGATAGAGGATAGGATAGGATAGAGGATAGGATAGAGGATAGGATAGGATAGAGGATAGGATAGGATAGAGGATAGGATAGGATAGGATAGAGGATAGGATAGGATAGAGGATAGGATAGAGGATAGGATAGAGGATAGGATAGAGGATAGGATAGAGGATAGGATAGAGGATAGGATAGAGGATAGGATAGGATAGAGGATAGGATTGGATAGAGAATAGGATAGGATAGAGGATAGGATATTATAGAGGATAGGATAGGATAGAGGATAGGATATTATAGAGGATAGGATATTGGATTGTATAGGGTAGAGGATAGGATAGGGGAATGAATAGGATAGAGGATAGTATAGGATAGAGGATAGGATAGGATAGCGGATAGGATACGATGGAGTATAGGATAGGATTGAGGATAGGATAGGGTTGAGGATAGGATAGGATACATGATAGGATAGGATAGAGGATACGATAGGATAGACGATAGGATGGGATAGAGAATAGGATAGGATATAGGATAGGATAGGTTAGAGAATGGGATAGGATAGAGGATAGGATATAGGATTGGATAGGGTAGAAGATAGGATACGATAGATGATAGGATAGGATAGGATAGAGGATAGGATAGGATAGAGGATAGGATAGGATAGAGGATAGGATAGGATAGGATAGAGGATAGGATAGGATAGAGGATAGGATAGAGGATAGGATAGGATAGAGGATAGGATAGGATAGAGGATAGGATAGGATAGAGGATAGGATAGAATAGAGGATAGGATATGGATAGGGGATAGGATAGGGGATTGGATAGTATAGAGGATAGGATAGGATAGAGGATAGGATAGGATAGAGGATAGGATAGGTTAGATGATATTATAGGGGATTGGATAGGGTAGGGGATAGGATAGGATAGAGGATAGGATAGAGAATAGGATAGGATAGAGGATAGTATAGGATAGAGGATAGGGTAGAGGATAGGATAGAGGATTGGAGAGGATAGAGGATAGGATAGGACAGAGGATAGGATAGGATAGAGGATACGATATTATAGATGATAGAATAGGATCGAGTATTGGATAGGATAGAGAAAAGGATCGGGGATTGGATAGGATACAGGATAGGATAGGATAGAGGATAGGTCGGGATAGAGGATAGGATAGAGGATTGGATAGGATAGAGGATAGGATGGGATAGAGGATAGGATAGGATAGAGGATAGGATAGGATAGAGGATAGGATAGGATAGAGGATAGGATAGGATAGAGGATAGGATAGGATAGAGGATAGGATAGGGTAGACGATAGGATAGGATAGAGCATACGATACGATAGACGATAGGATAGGATAGAGAATAGGATAGGATATAGGATAGGATAGGTTAGAGAATAGGATAGGATAGAGGATAGGATAGGATAGAGGATAGGATAGGATAGAGGATAGGATAGGATAGAGGATAGGATAGGATAGAGGATAGGATAGGATAGAGGATAGGATAGAGGATAGGATAGGATAGAGGATAGGATAGGATAGAGGATAGGATAGGATAGAGGATATAATAGGATTGAGGAATGGATAGGATAGAGGATAGGATAGGATAGAGGATAGAATAGGAAAGAGGATAGGATAGGATAGAGGATAGGATAGGATAGGATAGAGGATACGATAGAGGATAGGATAGAGGATAGGATAGGATAGGATAGAGGATACGATAGAGGATAGGATAGAGGATAGGATAGGATAGAGGATCGGATAGAGGATAGGATAGGATAGAGGATAGGATAGGATAGGATAGAGGATAGGATAGGATAGAGGATAGGATCGGATAGAGGATAGGATAGGATAGAGGATAGGATAGGATAGAGGATATAGTAGGATTGAGGAAAGGATAGGATAGAGGATAGGATAGGATAGAGGATAGGATAGGAAAGAGGATAGGATAGGATAGAGGATAGGATAGGATAGAGGATAGGATAGGATAGAGGATAGGATAGGATAGAGGATAGGATAGAGGATAGGATAGGATAGAGGATAGGATAGGATAGAGGATAGGATAGGATAGGATAGAGGATAGGATAGGATAGAGGATAGGATAGAGGATAGGATAGGATAGAGGATAGGATAGGATAGAGGATAGGATAGGATAGAGGATAGGATAGGATAGAGGATAGGATAGAATAGAGGATAGGATATGGATAGGGGATAGGATAGGGGATAGGATAGGGGATTGGATAGTATAGAGGATAGGATAGGATAGGATAGAGGATAGGATAGGTTAGATGATATTATAGGGGATTGGATAGGGTAGGGGATAGGATAGGATTGAGGATAGGATAGGATAGAGGATAGGATAGAGAATAGGATAGGATAGAGGATAGTATAGGATAGAGGATAGGGTAGAGGATAGGATAGAGGATAGGATAGGATAGAGGATAGGATATGATAAAGGATTGGATAGGATAAAGGATAGGATTGGATAGGATAGGATAGAGGATAGGATAGGATAGAGGATAGGATAGGATAAAGCATAGGATAGGATAGAGGATAGGATGGGATAGAGGATAGGATAGGATAGAGGATAGGATAGGATAGAGGATAGGATAGGATAGAGGATAGGATAGGATAGAGGATAGGATAGGATAGAGGATAGGATAGAGGATAGGATAGAGGATAGGATAGAGGATAGGATAGAGGATAGGATAGAGGATAGGATAGAGGATAGGATAGAGGATAGGATAGAGGATAGGATAGAGGATAGGATAGAGGATAGGATAGGATAGAGGATAGGATTGGATAGAGAATAGGATAGGATAGAGGATAGGATATTATAGAGGATAGGATAGGATAGAGGATAGGATATTATAGAGGATAGGATATTGGATTGTATAGGGTAGAGGATAGGATAGGGGAATGAATAGGATAGAGGATATTATAGGATAGAGGATAGGATAGGATAGCGGATAGGATAGGATGGAGTATAGGATAGGATTGAGGATAGGATAGGGTTGAGGATAGGATAGGATACATGATAGGATAGGATAGAGGATACGATAGGATAGACGATAGGATGGGATAGAGAATAGGATAGGATATAGGATAGGATAGGTTAGAGAATGGGATAGGATAGAGGATAGGATATAGGATTGGATAGGGTAGAAGATAGGATACGATAGATGATAGGATAGGATAGGATAGAGGATAGGATAGGATAGAGGATAGGATAGGATAGAGGATAGGATAGGATAGGATAGAGGATAGGATAGGATAGAGGATAGGATAGAGGATAGGATAGGATAGAGGATAGGATAGGATAGAGGATAGGATATGGATAGGGATAGGATAGGGGATTGGATAGTATAGAGGATAGGATAGGATAGAGGATAGGATAGGATAGAGGATAGATAGGTTAGATGATTTTATAGGGGATTGGATAGGGTAGGGGATAGGATAGGATAGAGGATAGGAATAGGATAGAGGATAGGATAGAGAATAGGATAGGATAGAGGAAGTATAGGATAGAGGATAGGTGATAGGATAGAGGATAGTATAGGATAGAGGATAGGGTAGAGGATAGGATAGAGGATTGGATAGGATAGAGGATAGGATAGGACAGAGGATAGGATAGGATAGAGGATACGATATTATAGATGATAGAATAGGATCGAGTATTGGATAGGATAGAGAAAAGGATCGGGGATTGGATAGGATACAGGATAGGATAGGATAGAGGATAGGTCGGGATAGAGGATAGGATAGAGGATTGGATAGGATAGAGGATAGGATGGGATAGAGGATAGGATAGGATAGAGGATAGGATAGGATAGAGGATAGGATAGGATAGAGGATAGGATAGGATAGAGGATAGGATAGGATAGAGGATAGGATAGGGTAGACGATAGGATAGGATAGAGCATACGATACGATAGACGATAGGATAGGATAGAGAATAGGATAGGATATAGGATAGGATAGGTTAGAGAATAGGATAGGATAGAGGATAGGATAGGATAGAGGATAGGATAGGATAGAGGATAGGATAGGATAGAGGATAGGATAGGATAGAGGATAGGATAGGATAGAGGATAGGATAGGATAGAGGATAGGATAGGATAGAGGATAGGATAGGATAGAGGATAGGATAGGATAGAGGATAGGATAGCATAGAGGATAGGGTAGAGGATAGGATAGAGGATAGGATAGAGGATAGGATAGAGGATAGGATAGGATAGAGGATAGGATATTATAGAGGATAGGATAGGATAGAGGATAGGATATTATAGAGGATAGGATATTGGATTGTATATGGTAGATGATAGGATAGGGGAATGAATAGGATAGAGGATAGGATAGGATAGCGGATAGGATAGGATAGCGGATAGGATAGGATAGCGGATAGGATAGGATGGAGTATAGGATAGGATTGAGGATAGGATAGGGTTGAGGATAGGATAGGATACATGATAGGATAGGATAGAGGATAGGATAGGTTAGAGAATAGGATAGGATAGAGGATAGGATAGGATAGAGGATAGGATAGGATAGAGGATAGGATAGGATAGAGGATATTATAGGATAGAGGATAGGATAGGATAGCGGATAGGATAGGATGGAGTATAGGATAGGATTGAGGATAGGATAGGGTTGAGGATAGGATAGGATACATGATAGGATAGGATAGAGGATACGATAGGATAGACGATAGGATAGAATAGAGAATAGGATAGGATATAGGATAGGATAGGTTAGAGAATAGGATAGGATAGAGGATAGGATATAGGATTGGATAGGGTAGAAGTTAGGATACGATAGATGATAGGATAGGATAGGATAGAGGATAGGATAGGATAGAGGATAGGATAGGAAAGGATAGAGGATAGGATAGGATAGAGGATAGGATAGAGGATAGGATAGGATAGAGGATAGGATAGGATAGAGGATAGGATAGGATAGAGGATAGGATAGGATAGAGGATAGGATAGAGGATAGGATAGGATAGAGGATAGGATAGGATAGAGGATAGGATAGGATAGAGGATATAATAGGATTGAGGAATGGATAGGATAGAGGATAGGATAGGATAGAGGATAGAATAGGAAAGAGGATAGGATAGGATAGAGGATAGGATAGGATAGGATAGAGGATACGATAGAGGATAGGATAGAGGATAGGATAGGATAGGATAGAGGATACGATAGAGGATAGGATAGAGGATAGGATAGGATAGAGGATCGGATAGAGGATAGGATAGGATAGAGGATAGGATAGGATAGAGGATATAGTAGGATTGAGGAAAGGATAGGATAGAGGATAGGATAGGATAGAGGATAGGATAGGAAAGAGGATAGGATAGGATAGAGGATAGGATAGGATAGAGGATAGGATAGGATAGAGGATAGGATAGGATAGAGGATAGGATAGAGGATAGGATAGGATAGAGGATAGGATATGATAGAGGATAGGATAGGATAGAGGATAGGATAGGATAGAGGATAGGATAGGATAGAGGATAGGATAGGATAGAGGATAGGATATGATAGAGGATAGGATAGGATAGAGGATAGGATAGGATAGAGGATAGGATAGGATAGAGGATAGGATATGATAAAGGATAGGATTGGATAGGATAGGATAGAGGATAGGATAGGATAGAGGATAGGATAGGATAGAGGATAGGATATTATAGAGGATAGGATATTGGATTGTATAGGGTAGAGGATAGGATAGGGGAATGAATAGGATAGAGGATAGGATAGGATAGCGGATAGGATAGGATAGCGGATAGGATAGGATAGCGGATAGGATAGGATAGCGGATAGGATAGGATAGCGGATAGGATAGGATGGAGTATAGGATAGGATTGAGGATAGGATAGGGTTGAGGATAGGATAGGATACATGATAGAATAGGATAGAGGATAGGATAGGTTGGAGAATAGGATAGGATAGAGGATAGGATAGGATAGAGGATAGGATAGGATAGAGGATAGGATAGGATAGAGGATATTATAGGATAGAGGATAGGATAGGATAGCGGATAGGATAGGATGGAGTATAGGATAGGATTGAGGATAGGATAGGGTTGAGGATAGGATAGGATACATGATAGGATAGGATAGAGGATACGATAGGATAGACGATAGGATAGGATAGAGAATAGGATAGGATATAGGATAGGATAGGTTAGAGAATAGGATAGGATAGAGGATAGGATATAGGATTGAATAGGGTAGAAGATAGGATACGATAGATGATAGGATAGGATAGGATAGAGGATATGATAGGATAGAGGATAGGATAGGATAGAGGATAGGGTAGGATAGGATAGAGGATAGGATAGGATAGAGGATAGGATAGAGGATAGGATAGGATAGAGGATAGGATAGGATAGAGGATAGGATAGGATAGAGGATAGGATAGGATAGAAGATAGGATAGGATAGAGGATAGGATAGGATAGAGGATAGGATAGGATAGAGGATATAATAGGATTGAGGAATGGATAGGATAGAGGATAGGATAGGATAGAGGATAGAATAGGAAAGAGGATAGGATAGAGGATAGGATAGGATAGGATAGAGGATACGATAGAGGATAGGATAGAGGATAGGATAGGATAGAGGATCGGATAGAGGATAGGATAGGATAGAGGATAGGATAGGATAGAGGATAGGATAGGATAGAGGATAGGATCGGATAGAGGATAGGATAGGATAGAGGATAGGATAGGATAGAGGATAGGATAGGAAAGAGGATAGGATAGGATAGAGGATAGGATAGGATAGAGGATAGGATAGGATAGAGGATAGGATAGGATAGAGGATAGGATATGATAGAGGATAGGATAGGATAGAGGATAGGATAGGATAGAGGATAGGATAGGATAGAGGATAGGATAGGATAGAGGATAGGATATGATAAAGGATTGGATAGGATAAAGGATAGGATTGGATAGGATAGGATAGAGGATAGGATAGGATAGAGGATATTATAGGGTAGAGGATAGGATAGGATAGAGAATAGGATAGGATAGAGGATACGAAAGGATAGAGGATAGGATAAGATAGAGGATAGGATAGGATAGAGGAGAGGATAGGATAGAGGAGAGGATAGGATAGAGGATAGGATAGGATAGAGAATAGGATAGGATAGAGGATATTATGGGGTAGAGGATAGGATAGGATAGAGGATATGATATGATAGAGGATAGGAAAGAGGATAGGATATAATACAGAATAGGATAGGATTGAGTATAGGATGGGATAGAGGATAGGATATGGTATTGGATAGGATAGAGGATAGGAAAGAGGATAGGATATAATACAGAATAGGAGAGGATTGAGTATTGGATGGGATAGAGGATAGGATATGGTATTGGATAGGATAGAGGATAGGATAGGATAGAGGATAGGATAGGATAGAGGACAGGATAGGGGATAGGATAGGATAGAGGATAGGATAGGATAGAGGATAGGATAGGATAGAGGTTAGGATAGTATAGAGGATAGGATAGGATAGAGGATAGGATATTATAGAGGATAGGATAGGATAAGGGATAGGATAGGATAGAGTATAGGATAGGATAAAGGATAGGACAGAGGATAGGATAGGATAGATGACAGGATAGGATAGAGGATAGGATAGGATAGAGGATAGGATAGGATAGAGGATAGGATAGGATAGAGGATAGGATAGGATAGAGGATAGGATATGATAGAGGATAGGATAGGATAGAGGGTAGGATAGGATAGAGGATAGGATAGGATAGAGGATAGGATAGGATAGAGGATAGGATATGATAAAGGATTGGATAGGATAAAGGATAGGATTGGATAGGATAGGATAGAGGATAGGATAGGATAGAGGATATTATAGGGTAGAGGATAGGATAGGATAGAGAATAGGATAGGATAGAGGATACGAAAGGATAGAGGATAGGATAAGATAGAGGATAGGATAGGATAGAGGAGAGGATAGGATAGAGGAGAGGATAGGATAGAGGATAGGATAGGATAGAGAATAGGATAGGATAGAGGATATTATGGGGTAGAGGATAGGATAGGATAGAGGATATGATATGATAGAGGATAGGAAAGAGGATAGGATATAATACAGAATAGGATAGGATTGAGTATAGGATGGGATAGAGGATAGGATATGGTATTGGATAGGATAGAGGATAGGAAAGAGGATAGGATATAATACAGAATAGGAGAGGATTGAGTATTGGATGGGATAGAGGATAGGATATGGTATTGGATAGGATAGAGGATAGGATAGGATAGAGGATAGGATAGGATAGAGGACAGGATAGGGGATAGGATAGGATAGAGGATAGGATAGGATAGAGGATAGGATAGGATAGAGGTTAGGATAGTATAGAGGATAGGATAGGATAGAGGATAGGATATTATAGAGGATAGGATTGGATAGAGGATAGGATAGGATAGAGTATAGGATAGGATAAAGGATAGGACAGAGGATAGGATAGGATAGATGACAGGATAGGATAGAGGATAGGATAGGATAGAGGATAGGATAGGATAGAGGATAGGATAGGATAGAGGAGAGGATTGGATAGATGATAGGATAGGATAGAGGATAGGATAGGATAGAGGATAGGATAGGATAGAGGATAGGATAGGATAGAGGATAGGATAGGATAGAGGATAGGATAGAATAGAGGATAGGATAGAGGATAGGATAGGATAGGATAGAGGATAGGATAGGGTAGAGGATAGGGTAGGATAGAGGATAGGGTAGGGTAGAGGATAGTATAGGATAGAGAATAATATAGGATAGAGGATAGGATAGGTTAGAGGATAGGATAGGATAGAGAATAGGATAGGATAGAGGATAGGATAGGATAGAGGATAGGATAAGATAGGGGATAGGATAGGATGGAGGATAGGATAGGATAGAGGATAAGATAGGATAGAGGATAGGACAGGATAGAGGATAGGATAGGATAGGATAGGATAGGATAGAGGGTAGGGTAGAATTTGGATAGGATACAGGATAGCATAGGATAGAGTACAGGATAGGATAGAGAATAGGATAGGATAGAGGATATTATAGGGTAGAGGATAGGATAGGATAGAGGATAGGATATGATAGAGGATAGAATAGGATAGAGAATAGGATAGGATATAGGATAGGGTAGGATAGAGGATAGGATAGGATAGAGGATAGGATAGGATAGACGATAGGATAGGATAGAGGTTAGGATAGGATAGAGGATAGGATATTACAGAGGATAGGATAGGAAAGAGGGTAGGATAGGATAGAGGATAGGATAGGATAGAGGATAGGATAGGATAGAGGATAGGATAAGATAGAGGATAGGATAGGATAGAGGAGAGGATAGGATAGAGGAGAGGATAGGATAGAGGATAGGATAGGATAGAGAATAGGATAGGATAGAGGATATTATGGGGTAGAGGATAGGATAGGATAGAGGATATGATATGATAGAGGATAGGAAAGAGGATAGGATATAATACAGAATAGGATAGGATTGAGTATAGGATGGGATAGAGGATAGGATATGGTATTGGATAGGATAGAGGATAGGAAAGAGGATAGGATATAATACAGAATAGGAGAGGATTGAGTATTGGATGGGATAGAGGATAGGATATGGTATTGGATAGGATAGAGGATAGGATAGGATAGAGGATAGGATAGGATAGAGGACAGGATAGGGGATAGGATAGGATAGAGGATAGGATAGGATAGAGGATAGGATAGGATAGAGGTTAGGATAGTATAGAGGATAGGATAGGATAGAGGATAGGATATTATAGAGGATAGGATAGGATAGAGGATAGGATAGGATAGAGTATAGGATAGGATAAAGGATAGGACAGAGGATAGGATAGGATAGATGACAGGATAGGATAGAGGATAGGATAGGATAGAGGATAGGATAGGATAGAGGATAGGATAGGATAGAGGAGAGGATTGGATAGATGATAGGATAGGATAGAGGATAGGATAGGATAGAGGATAGGATAGGATAGAGGATAGGATAGGATAGAGGATAGGATAGGATAGAGGATAGGATAGAATAGAGGATAGGATAGAGGATAGGATAGGATAGGATAGAGGATAGGATAGGGTAGAGGATAGGGTAGGATAGAGGATAGGGTAGGGTAGAGGATAGTATAGGATAGAGAATAATATAGGATAGAGGATAGGATAGGTTAGAGGATAGGATAGGATAGAGAATAGGATAGGATAGAGGATAGGATAGGATAGAGGATAGGATATGATAGAGGATAGAATAGGATAGAGAATAGCATAGGATATAGGATAGGGTAGGATAGAGGATAGGATAGGATAGAGGATAGGATAGGATAGACGATAGGATAGGATAGAGGTTAGGATAGGATAGAGGATAGGATATTACAGAGGATAGGATAGGAAAGAGGGTAGGATAGGATAGAGGATAGGATAGGATAGAGGATAGGATAGGATAGAGGATAGGATAGGATAGAGGATAGGAAAGGATAGAGGATAGGATAGGATAGAGGAGAGGATAGGATAGATGATAGGATAGGATAGAGGATAGGATAGGATAGAGGATAGGATATGATAGAGGATTGGATGGGGTAGAGGATAGGATAGGATAGGATAGGATAGGATAGGATAGAGGATAGGATAGGATAGAGAATAGGATAGGATAGAGGATAGGATAGGATAGAGGATAGGATAAGATAGGGGATAGGATAGGATGGAGGATAGGATAGGATAGAGGATAGGATAGGATAGAGGATAGGACAGGATAGAGGAGAGGATAGAATAGAGGATAGGATAGGATAGAGGATAGGATAGGATAGAGGATTGGATAGGATAGAGGATAGGATAGGATAGAGGATAGGATAGGATAGAGGATAGGATAGGATAGAGGATAGGATAGGATAGAGGATAGGATAGGATAGAGGATAGGATATGATAAAGGATAGGATTGAATAGGATAGGATAGAGGATAGGATAGGATAGAGGATAGGATAGGATAGAGGATAGGATAGGATAGAGGATAGGATAGGATAGAGGATAGGATAGGATAGAGGATAGGATAGGATAGAGGATAGGATAGGATAGAGGATAGGATAGGATAGAGGATAGGATAGGATAGAGGATAGGATAGGATAGAGGATAGGATAGGATAGAGGATATTATAGGATAGAGGATAGGATAGGATAGCGGATAGGATAGGATGGAGTATAGGATAGGATTGAGGATAGGATAGGGTTGAGGATAGGATAGGATACATGATAGGATAGGATAGAGGATACGATAGGATAGACGATAGGATAGGATAGAGAATAGGATAGGATATAGGATAGGATAGGTTAGAGAATAGGATAGGATAGAGGATAGGATATAGGATTGGATAGGGTAGAAGATAGGATACGATAGATGATAGGATAGGATAGGATAGAGGATATGATAGGATAGAGGATAGGATAGGATAGAGGATAGGATAGGATAGGATAGAGGATAGGATAGGATAGAGGATAGGATAGAGGATAGGATAGAGGATAGGATAGGATAGAGGATAGGATAGGATAGAGGATAGGATAGGATAGAGGATACGATAGGAAAGAGGGTGGGATAGGATAGAGGATAGGTTAGGATAGAGGATAGGATAGGATAAAGGATAGGATAGGATAGGATAGAGGATAGGATAGGATAGAGGATAGGATAGGATAGAGGATAGGATTGGATAGAGGATAGGATAGAGGATAGGATAGGATAGAATAGAGGATAGGATAGGATAGGATAGAGGATAGGATAGGATAGGATAGGATAGAGGATAGGATAGGATACGATAGAGGATAGGATAGAGAATCGGATAGAGGATAGGATAGGATAGAGGATCGGATAGAGGATAGGATAGGATAGAGGATAGGATAGGATAGAGGATAGGATAGGATAGAGGATAGGATAGGATAGAGGATAGGATAGGATAGAGGATAGGATAGGATAGAGGATAGGATAGAGGATAGGATAGGATAGAGGATAGAGGATAGAGGATAGAGGATAGAGGATAGAGGATAGAGGATAGAATAGGATAGAGGATAGGATAGGATAGAGCATAGGATAGGATAGAGGTTAGTATAGGATAGAGGATAGGATAGATTAGAGGATAGGATAGGATAAAGGATAGGATAGGATAGAGGATAGGATAGGATAGGATGGAGGATAGGATAGGATAGACGATAATATAGGATAGAGGATAGGATAGGATAGAGGATAGGATTGGATAGAGGATAGGATAGAGGATAGGATAGGATAGGATAGAGGATAGGATAGGATAGGATAGGATAGAGGATAGGATAGGATACGATAGAGGATAGGATAGAGAATCGGATAGAGGATAGGATAGGATAGAGGATCGGATAGAGGATAATATAGGATAGAGGATAGGATAGGATAGAGGGTAGAGTAGGATAGAGGATAGGATAGCATAGAGGATAGGATTGGATAGAGGATCGGATAGAGGATAGGATAGGATAGAGGATAGTACAGGATAGAGGATAGGATAGAATAGAGGATAGGATAGGATAAAGGATAGGATAACATAGAGGATAGGATAGGATAGGATAGAGGATAGGATAGGATTGGATAGAGGATAGGATAGGATAGGATAGGATAGAGGATAGGATAGGATAGAGGGTAGGATAGAGGATAGGATAGGATAGGATAGAGGATAGGATAGGATAGAGGATAGGATAGGATAGAGGACAGGATAGGAAAAAGGATAGTATAGGATAGGATAGAGGATAGGATAGGATAGAGGATAGGATAGGATAGAGGATAGGATATAGGATTGGATAGGGTAGAAGATAGGATACGATAGATGATAGGATAGGATAGGATAGAGGATATGATAGGATAGAGGATAGGATAGGATAGAGGATAGGATAGGATAGGATAGAGGATAGGATAGGATAGAGGATAGGATAGAGGATAGGATAGAGGATAGGATAGGATAGAGGATAGGATAGGATAGAGGATAGGATAGGATAGAGGATACGATAGGAAAGAGGGTGGGATAGGATAGAGGATAGGTTAGGATAGAGGATAGGATAGGATAAAGGATAGGATAGGATAGGATAGAGGATAGGATAGGATAGAGGATAGGATAGGATAGAGGATAGGATTGGATAGAGGATAGGATAGAGGATAGGATAGGATAGAATAGAGGATAGGATAGGATAGGATAGAGGATAGGATAGGATAGGATAGGATAGAGGATAGGATAGGATACGATAGAGGATAGGATAGAGAATCGGATAGAGGATAGGATAGGATAGAGGATCGGATAGAGGATAGGATAGGATAGAGGATAGGATAGGATAGAGGATAGGATAGGATAGAGGATAGGATAGGATAGAGGATAGGATAGGATAGAGGATAGGATAGGATAGAGGATAGGATAGAGGATAGGATAGGATAGAGGATAGAGGATAGAGGATAGAGGATAGAGGATAGAGGATAGAGGATAGAATAGGATAGAGGATAGGATAGGATAGAGCATAGGATAGGATAGAGGTTAGTATAGGATAGAGGATAGGATAGATTAGAGGATAGGATAGGATAAAGGATAGGATAGGATAGAGGATAGGATAGGATAGGATGGAGGATAGGATAGGATAGACGATAATATAGGATAGAGGATAGGATAGGATAGAGGATAGGATTGGATAGAGGATAGGATAGAGGATAGGATAGGATAGGATAGAGGATAGGATAGGATAGGATAGGATAGAGGATAGGATAGGATACGATAGAGGATAGGATAGAGAATCGGATAGAGGATAGGATAGGATAGAGGATCGGATAGAGGATAATATAGGATAGAGGATAGGATAGGATAGAGGGTAGAGTAGGATAGAGGATAGGATAGCATAGAGGATAGGATTGGATAGAGGATCGGATAGAGGATAGGATAGGATAGAGGATAGTACAGGATAGAGGATAGGATAGAATAGAGGATAGGATAGGATAAAGGATAGGATAACATAGAGGATAGGATAGGATAGGATAGAGGATAGGATAGGATTGGATAGAGGATAGGATAGGATAGGATAGGATAGAGGATAGGATAGGATAGAGGGTAGGATAGAGGATAGGATAGGATAGGATAGAGGATAGGATAGGATAGAGGATAGGATAGGATAGAGGACAGGATAGGAAAAAGGATAGTATAGGATAGGATAGAGGATAGGATAGGATAGAGGATAGGATAGGATAGAGGATAGGATAGGATAGAGGATAGGATAGGATAGAGGATAGGATAGGATAGAGGATAGGATAGGATAGAGGATAGGATAGGATAGAGGATAGGATAGGATAGAGGATAGGATAGGATAGAGGATAGGATAGGATAGAGGATAGGATAGGATAGAGGATAGGATAGGATAGAGGATAGGATAGGATAGAGGATAGGATAGGATAGAGGATAGGATAGAGGATAGGATAGACGATAGGATCGGATAGAGGATAGGATAGGATAGAGGATAGGATAGAGGATAGGATAGAGGATAGGATAGAGGATAGGATAGAGGATAGGATAGAGGATAGGATAGGATAGAGGATAGGATAGGATAGAGGATAGGATATTATAGAGGATAGGATAGGATAGAGGATAGGATAGGATAGAGTATAGGATAGGATAAAGGATAGGACAGAGGATAGGATAGGATAGATGACAGGATAGGATAGAGGATAGGATAGGATAGAGGATAGGATAGGATAGAGGATAGGATAGGATAGAGGATAGGATAGGATAGAGGATATTATAGGGTAGAGGATAGGATAGGATAGAGAATAGGATAGGATAGAGGATACGAAAGGATAGAGGATAGGATAAGATAGAGGATAGGATAGGATAGAGGAGAGGATAGGATAGAGGAGAGGATAGGATAGAGGATAGGATAGGATAGAGAATAGGATAGGATAGAAGATATTATGGGGTAGAGGATAGGATAGGATAGAGGATATGATATGATAGAGGATAGGAAAGAGGATAGGATATAATACAGAATAGGATAGGATTGAGTATAGGATGGGATAGAGGATAGGATATGGTATTGGATAGGATAGAGGATAGGAAAGAGGATAGGATATAATACAGAATAGGAGAGGATTGAGTATTGGATGGGATAGAGGATAGGATATGGTATTGGATAGGATAGAGGATAGGATAGGATAGAGGATAGGATAGGATAGAGGATAGGATAGGATAGAGGATAGGATAGAGGATAGGATAGAGGATAGGATAGGATAGAGGATAGAGGATAGAGGATAGAGGATAGAGGATAGAGGATAGAGGATAGAATAGGATAGAGGATAGGATAGGATAGAGCATAGGATAGGATAGAGGTTAGTATAGGATAGAGGATAGGATAGATTAGAGGATAGGATAGGATAAAGGATAGGATAGGATAGAGGATAGGATAGGATAGGATGGAGGATAGGATAGGATAGACGATAATATAGGATAGAGGATAGGATAGGATAGAGGATAGGATTGGATAGAGGATAGGATAGAGGATAGGATAGGATAGGATAGAGGATAGGATAGGATAGGATAGGATAGAGGATAGGATAGGATACGATAGAGGATAGGATAGAGAATCGGATAGAGGATAGGATAGGATAGAGGATCGGATAGAGGATAGGATAGGATAGAGGATAGGATAGGATAGAGGGTAGAGTAGGATAGAGGATAGGATAGCATAGAGGATAGGATTGGATAGAGGATCGGATAGAGGATAGGATAGGATAGAGGATAGTACAGGATAGAGGATAGGATAGAATAGAGGATAGGATAGGATAAAGGATAGGATAACATAGAGGATAGGATAGGATAGGATAGAGGATAGGATAGGATTGGATAGAGGATAGGATAGGATAGGATAGGATAGAGGATAGGATAGGATAGAGGGTAGGATAGAGGATAGGATAGGATAGGATAGAGGATAGGATAGGATAGAGGACAGGATAGGAAAAAGGATAGTATAGGATAGGATAGAGGATAGGATAGGATAGAGGATAGGATAGGATAGAGGATAGGATAGGATAGAGGATAGGATAGGATAGAGGATAGGATAGGATAGAGGATAGGATAGGATAGAGGATAGGATAGGATAGAGGATAGGATAGGATAGAGGATAGGATAGGATAGAGGATAGGATAGGATAGAGGATAGGATAGGATAGAGGATAGGATAGGATAGAGGATAGGATAGGATAGAGGATAGGATAGGATAGAGGATAGGATAGGATAGAGGATAGGATAGGATAGAGGATAGGATAGGATAGAGGATAGGATAGGATAGAGGATAGGATAGAGGATAGGATAGACGATAGGATCGGATAGAGGATAGGATAGGATAGAGGATAGGATAGAGGATAGGATAGAGGATAGGATAGAGGATAGGATAGAGGATAGGATAGAGGATAGGATAGGATAGAGGATAGGATAGGATAGAGGATAGGATATTATAGAGGATAGGATAGGATAGAGGATAGGATAGGATAGAGTATAGGATAGGATAAAGGATAGGACAGAGGATAGGATAGGATAGATGACAGGATAGGATAGAGGATAGGATAGGATAGAGGATAGGATAGGATAGAGGATAGGATAGGATAGAGGATAGGATAGGATAGAGGATAGGATAGGATAGAGGATAGGATAGGATAGAGGATAGGATAGGATAGAGGATAGGATAGGATAGAGTATAGGATAGGATAAAGGATAGGACAGAGGATAGGATAGGATAGATGACAGGATAGGATAGAGGATAGGATAGGATAGAGGATAGGATAGGATAGAGGATAGGATAGGATAGAGGATAGGATAGGATAGAGGATAGGATATGATAGAGGATAGGATAGGATAGAGGATAGGATAGGATAGAGGATAGGATAGGATAGAGGATAGGATAGGATAGAGGATAGGATATGATAAAGGATTGGATAGGATAAAGGATAGGATTGGATAGGATAGGATAGAGGATAGGATAGGATAGAGGATATTATAGGGTAGAGGATAGGATAGGATAGAGAATAGGATAGGATAGAGGATACGAAAGGATAGAGGATAGGATAAGATAGAGGATAGGATAGGATAGAGGAGAGGATAGGATAGAGGAGAGGATAGGATAGAGGATAGGATAGGATAGAGAATAGGATAGGATAGAGGATATTATGGGGTAGAGGATAGGATAGGATAGAGGATATGATATGATAGAGGATAGGAAAGAGGATAGGATATAATACAGAATAGGATAGGATTGAGTATAGGATGGGATAGAGGATAGGATATGGTATTGGATAGGATAGAGGATAGGAAAGAGGATAGGATATAATACAGAATAGGAGAGGATTGAGTATTGGATGGGATAGAGGATAGGATATGGTATTGGATAGGATAGAGGATAGGATAGGATAGAGGATAGGATAGGATAGAGGACAGGATAGGGGATAGGATAGGATAGAGTATAGGATAGGATAGAGGATAGGATAGGATAGAGGTTAGGATAGTATAGAGGATAGGATAGGATAGAGGATAGGATATTATAGAGGATAGGATAGGATAGAGGATAGGATAGGATAGAGTATAGGATAGGATAAAGGATAGGACAGAGGATAGGATAGGATAGATGACAGGATAGGATAGAGGATAGGATAGGATAGAGGATAGGATAGGATAGAGGATAGGATAGGATAGAGGAGAGGATTGGATAGATGATAGGATAGGATAGAGGATAGGATAGGATAGAGGATAGGATAGGATAGAGGATAGGATAGGATAGAGGATAGGATAGGATAGAGGATAGGATAGAATAGAGGATAGGATAGAGGATAGGATAGGATAGGATAGAGGATAGGATAGGGTAGAGGATAGGGTAGGATAGAGGATAGGGTAGGGTAGAGGATAGTATAGGATAGAGAATAATATAGGATAGAGGATAGGATAGGTTAGAGGATAGGATAGGATAGAGAATAGGATAGGATAGAGGATAGGATAGGATAGAGGATAGGATAAAATAGGGGATAGGATAGGATGGAGGATAGGATAGGATAGAGGATAAGATAGGATAGAGGATAGGACAGGATAGAGGATAGGATAGGATAGGATAGGATAGGATAGAGGGTAGGGTAGAATTTGGATAGGATACAGGATAGCATAGGATAGAGTACAGGATAGGATAGAGAATAGGATAGGATAGAGGATATTATAGGGTAGAGGATAGGATAGGATAGAGGATAGGATATGATAGAGGATAGAATAGGATAGAGAATAGGATAGGATATAGGATAGGGTAGGATAGAGGATAGGATAGGATAGAGGATAGGATAGGATAGACGATAGGATAGGATAGAGGTTAGGATAGGATAGAGGATAGGATATTACAGAGGATAGGATAGGAAAGAGGGTAGGATAGGATAGAGGATAGGATAGGATAGAGGATAGGATAGGATAGAGGATAGGATAAGATAGAGGATAGGATAGGATAGAGGAGAGGATAGGATAGAGGAGAGGATAGGATAGAGGATAGGATAGGATAGAGAATAGGATAGGATAGAGGATATTATGGGGTAGAGGATAGGATAGGATAGAGGATATGATATGATAGAGGATAGGAAAGAGGATAGGATATAATACAGAAGAGGATAGGATTGAGTATAGGATGGGATAGAGGATAGGATATGGTATTGGATAGGATAGAGGATAGGAAAGAGGATAGGATATAATACAGAATAGGAGAGGATTGAGTATTGGATGGGATAGAGGATAGGATATGGTATTGGATAGGATAGAGGATAGGATAGGATAGAGGATAGGATAGGATAGAGGACAGGATAGGGGATAGGATAGGATAGAGGATAGGATAGGATAGAGGATAGGATAGGATAGAGGTTAGGATAGTATAGAGGATAGGATAGGATAGAGGATAGGATATTATAGAGGATAGGATAGGATAGAGGATAGGATAGGATAGAGTATAGGATAGGATAAAGGATAGGACAGAGGATAGGATAGGATAGATGACAGGATAGGATAGAGGATAGGATAGGATAGAGGATAGGATAGGATAGAGGAGAGGATAGGATAGAGGAGAGGATGGATAGATGATAGGATAGGATAGAGGATAGGATAGGATAGAGGATAGGATAGGATAGAGGATAGGATAGGATAGAGGATAGGATAGGATAGGAGGATAGGATAGAATAGAGGATAGGATAGAGGATAGGATTGATAGGATAGAGGATAGGATAGGGTAGAGGATAGGGTAGGATAGAGGATAGGGTAGGGTAGAGGATAGTATAGGATAGAGAATAATATAGGATAGAGGATAGGATAGGTTAGAGGATAGGATAGGATAGAGAATAGGAGATGGATAGAGGATAGGATAGGATAGAGGATAGGATAAGATAGGGGATAGGATAGGATGGAGGATAGGATAGGATAGAGGATAAGATAGGATAGAGGATAGGACAGGATAGAGGATAGGTAGGATAGGATAGGATAGGATAGAGGGTAGGGTAGAATTAGGATAGGATACAGGATAGCATAGGATAGAGTACAGGGATAGGATAGAGAATAGGATAGGATAGAGGATATTATAGGGTAGAGGATAGGATAGGATAGAGGATAGGATATGATAGAGGATAGAATAGGATAGAGAATAGGATAGGATATAGGATAGGGTAGGATAGAGGATAGGATAGGATAGAGGATAGGATAGGATAGACGATAGGATAGGATAGAGGTTAGGATAGGATAGAGGATAGGATATTACAGAGGATAGGATAGGAAAGAGGGTAGGATAGGATAGAGGATAGGATAGGATAGAGGATAGGATAGGATAGAGGATAGGATAGGATAGAGGATAGGAAAGGATAGAGGATAGGATAGGATAGAGGAGAGGATAGGATAGATGATAGGATAGGATAGAGGATAGGATAGGATAGAGGATAGGATATGATAGAGGATTGGATGGGGTAGAGGATAGGATAGGATAGGATAGGATAGGATAGGATAGAGGATAGGATAGGATAGAGAATAGGATAGGATAGAGGATAGGATAGGATAGAGGATAGGATAAGATAGGGGATAGGATAGGATGGAGGATAGGATAGGATAGAGGATAGGATAGGATAGAGGATAGGACAGGATAGAGGAGAGGATAGAATAGAGGATAGGATAGGATAGAGGATAGGATAGGATAGAGGATTGGATAGGATAGAGGATAGGATAGGATAGAGGATAGGATAGGATAGAGGATAGGATAGGATAGAGGATAGGATAGGATAGAGGATAGGATAGGATAGAGGATAGGATATGATAAAGGATAGGATTGAATAGGATAGGATAGAGGATAGGATAGGATAGAGGATAGGATAGGATAGAGGATAGGATAGGATAGAGGAGAGGATAGGATAGAGGATAGGATAGGATAGAGAATAGGATAGGATAGAGGATATTATGGGGTAGAGGATAGGATAGGATAGAGGATATGATATGATAGAGGATAGGAAAGAGGATAGGATATAATACAGAAGAGGATAGGATTGAGTATAGGATGGGATAGAGGATAGGATATGGTATTGGATAGGATAGAGGATAGGAAAGAGGATAGGATATAATACAGAATAGGAGAGGATTGAGTATTGGATGGGATAGAGGATAGGATATGGTATTGGATAGGATAGAGGATAGGATAGGATAGAGGATAGGATAGGATAGAGGACAGGATAGGGGATAGGATAGGATAGAGGATAGGATAGGATAGAGGATAGGATAGGATAGAGGTTAGGATAGTATAGAGGATAGGATAGGATAGAGGATAGGATATTATAGAGGATAGGATAGGATAGAGGATAGGATAGGATAGAGTATAGGATAGGATAAAGGATAGGACAGAGGATAGGATAGGATAGATGACAGGATAGGATAGAGGATAGGATAGGATAGAGGATAGGATAGGATAGAGGATAGGATAGGATAGAGGAGAGGATTGGATAGATGATAGGATAGGATAGAGGATAGGATAGGATAGAGGATAGGATAGGATAGAGGATAGGATAGGATAGAGGATAGGATAGGATAGAGGATAGGATAGAATAGAGGATAGGATAGAGGATAGGATTTGATAGGATAGAGGATAGGATAGGGTAGAGGATAGGGTAGGATAGAGGATAGGGTAGGGTAGAGGATAGTATAGGATAGAGAATAATATAGGATAGAGGATAGGATAGGTTAGAGGATAGGATAGGATAGAGAATAGGATAGGATAGAGGATAGGATAGGATAGAGGATAGGATAAGATAGGGGATAGGATAGGATGGAGGATAGGATAGGATAGAGGATAAGATAGGATAGAGGATAGGACAGGATAGAGGATAGGATAGGATAGGATAGGATAGGATAGAGGGTAGGGTAGAATTTGGATAGGATACAGGATAGCATAGGATAGAGTACAGGATAGGATAGAGAATAGGATAGGATAGAGGATATTATAGGGTAGAGGATAGGATAGGATAGAGGATAGGATATGATAGAGGATAGAATAGGATAGAGAATAGGATAGGATATAGGATAGGGTAGGATAGAGGATAGGATAGGATAGAGGATAGGATAGGATAGACGATAGGATAGGATAGAGGTTAGGATAGGATAGAGGATAGGATATTACAGAGGATAGGATAGGAAAGAGGGTAGGATAGGATAGAGGATAGGATAGGATAGAGGATAGGATAGGATAGAGGATAGGATAGGATAGAGGATAGGAAAGGATAGAGGATAGGATAGGATAGAGGAGAGGATAGGATAGATGATAGGATAGGATAGAGGATAGGATAGGATAGAGGATAGGATATGATAGAGGATTGGATGGGGTAGAGGATAGGATAGGATAGGATAGGATAGGATAGGATAGAGGATAGGATAGGATAGAGAATAGGATAGGATAGAGGATAGGATAGGATAGAGGATAGGATAAGATAGGGGATAGGATAGGATGGAGATAGGATAGGATAGAGGATAGGATAGGATAGAGGATAGGACAGGATAGAGGAGAGGATAGAATAGAGGATAGGATAGGATAGAGGATAGGATAGGATAGAGGATTGGATAGGATAGAGGATAGGATAGGATAGAGGATAGGATAGGATAGAGGATAGGATAGGATAGAGGATAGGATAGGATAGAGGATAGGATAGGATAGAGGATAGGATATGATAAAGGATAGGATTGAATAGGATAGGATAGAGGATAGGATTAGGATAGAGGATAGGATAGGATAGAGGATAGGATAGGATAGAGGATAGGATAGGATAGAGGATAGGATAGGATAGAGGATAGGATAGGATAGAGAATAGGATAGGATAGAGGATAGGATAGGATAGAGGATAGGATAGGATAGAGGATAGGATAGGATAGAGGATAGGATAGGATAGAGGATAGGATAGGATAGAGGATAGGATAGAGGATAGGATAGAGGATAGGATAGAGGATAGGATAGAGGATAGGATAGGATAGAGGATAGGATTGGATAGAGAATAGGATAGGATAGAGGATAGGATATTATAGAGGATAGGATAGGATGGAGGATAGGATATTATAGAGGATAGGATATTGGATTGTATAGGGTAGAGGATAGGATAGGGGAATGAATAGGATAGAGGATAGGATAGGATAGCGGATAGGATAGGATAGCGGATAGGATAGGATAGCGGATAGGATAGGATAGCGGATAGGATAGGATGGAGTATAGGATAGGATTGAGGATAGGATAGGGTTGAGGATAGGATAGGATACATGATAGGATAGGATAGAGGATAGGATAGGTTAGAGAATAGGATAGGATAGAGGATAGGATAGGATAGAGGATAGGATAGGATAGAGGATAGGATAGGATAGAGGATATTATAGGATAGAGGATAGGATAGGATAGCGGATAGGATAGGATGGAGTATAGGACAGGATTGAGGATAGGATAGGGTTGAGGATAGGATAGGATACATGATAGGATAGGATAGAGGATACGATAGGATAGACGATAGGATAGGATAGAGAATAGGATAGGATATAGGATAGGATAGGTTAGAGAATAGGATAGGATAGAGGATGGGATATAGGATTGGATAGGGTAGAAGATAGGATACGATAGATGATAGGATAGGATAGGATAGAGGATATGATAGGATAGAGGATAGGATAGGATAGAGGATAGGATAGGATAGGATAGAGGATAGGATAGGATAGAGGATAGGATAGGATAGAGAATAGGATAGGATAGAGGATAGGATAGGATAGAGGATAGGATAGGATAGAGGATAGGATAGGATAGAGGATAGGATAGGATAGAGGATAGGATAGGATAGAGGATAGGATAGGATAGAGGATAGGATAGAGGATAGGATAGAGGATAGGATAGAGGATAGAGGATAGGATAGGATAGAGGATAGGATAGGATAGAGGATAGGATAGGATAGAGGATAGGATAGGATAGAGGATAGGATAGGATAGAGAATAGGATAGGATAGAGGATAGGATAGGATAGAGGATAGGATAGGATAGAGGATAGGATAGGATAGAGGATAGGATAGGATAGAGGATAGGATAGGATAGAGGATAGGATAGGATAGAGGATAGGATAGAGGATAGGATAGAGGATAGGATAGAGGATAGGATAGGATAGAGGATAGGATTGGATAGAGAATAGGATAGGATAGAGGATAGGATATTATAGAGGATAGGATAGGATGGAGGATAGGATATTATAGAGGATAGGATATTGGATTGTATAGGGTAGAGGATAGGATAGGGGAATGAATAGGATAGAGGATAGGATAGGATAGCGGATAGGATAGGATAGCGGATAGGATAGGATAGCGGATAGGATAGGATAGCGGATAGGATAGGATGGAGTATAGGATAGGATTGAGGATAGGATAGGGTTGAGGATAGGATAGGATACATGATAGGATAGGATAGAGGATAGGATAGGTTAGAGAATAGGATAGGATAGAGGATAGGATAGGATAGAGGATAGGATAGGATAGTGGATAGGATAGGATAGAGGATATTATAGGATAGAGGATAGGATAGGATAGCGGATAGGATAGGATGGAGTATAGGATAGGATTGAGGATAGGATAGGGTTGAGGATAGGATAGGATACATGATAGGATAGGATAGAGGATACGATAGGATAGACGATAGGATAGGATAGAGAATAGGATAGGATATAGGATAGGATAGGTTAGAGAATAGGATAGGATAGAGGATAGGATATAGGATTGGATAGGGTAGAAGATAGGATACGATAGATGATAGGATAGGATAGGATAGAGGATATGATAGGATAGAGGATAGGATAGGATAGAGGATAGGATAGGATAGGATAGAGGATAGGATAGGATAGAGGATAGGATAGAGGATAGGATAGGATAGAGGATAGGATAGGATAGAGGATAGGATAGGATAGAGGATAGGATAGGATAGAGGATAGGATAGGATAGAGGATAGGATAGGATAGAGGATATAATAGGATTGAGGAATGGATAGGATAGAGGATAGGATAGGATAGAGGATAGAATAGGAAAGAGGATAGGATAGGATAGAGGATAGGATAGGATAGGATAGAGGATACGATAGAGGATAGGATAGAGGATAGGATAGGATAGAGGATCGGATAGAGGATAGGATACGATAGAGGATAGGATAGGATAGAGGATAGGATAGGATAGAGGATAGGATCGGATAGAGGATAGGATAGGATAGAGGATAGGATAGGATAGAGGATAGGATAGGAAAGAGGATAGGATAGGATAGAGGATAGGATAGAATAGAGGATAGGATAGGATAGAGGATAGGATAGGATAGAGGATAGGATAGGATAGAGGATAGGATATGATAGAGGATAGGATAGGATAGAGGATAGGATAGGATAGAGGATAGGATAGGATAGAGGATAGGATAGGATAGAGGATAGGATATGATAAAGGATTGGATAGGATAAAGGATAGGATTGGATAGGATAGGATAGAGGATAGGATAGGATAGAGGATATTATAGGGTAGAGGATAGGATAGGATAGAGAATAGGATAGGATAGAGGATACGAAAGGATAGAGGATAGGATAAGATAGAGGATAGGATAGGATAGAGGAGAGGATAGGATAGAGGAGAGGATAGGATAGAGGATAGGATAGGATAGAGAATAGGATAGGATAGAGGATATTATGGGGTAGAGGATAGGATAGGATAGAGGATATGATATGATAGAGGATAGGAAAGAGGATAGGATATAATACAGAATAGGATAGGATTGAGTATAGGATGGATAGAGGATAGGATATGGTATTGGATAGGATAGAGGATAGGAAAGAGGATAGGATATAATACAGAATAGGAGAGGATTGAGTATTGGATGGGATAGAGGATAGGATATGGTATTGGATAGGATAGAGGATAGGATAGGATAGAGGATAGGATAGGATAGAGGACAGGATAGAGGATAGGATAGGATAGAGGATAGGATAGGATAGAGGATAGGATAGGATAGAGGTTAGGATAGTATAGAGGATAGGATAGGATAGAGGATAGGATATTATAGAGGATAGGATAGGATAGAGGATAGGATAGGATAGAGTATAGGATAGGATAAAGGATAGGACAGAGGATAGGATAGGATAGATGACAGGATAGGATAGAGGATAGGATAGGATAGAGGATAGGATAGGATAGAGGATAGGATAGGATAGAGGAGAGGATTGGATAGATGATAGGATAGGATAGAGGATAGGATAGGATAGAGGATAGGATAGGATAGAGGATAGGATAGGATAGAGGATAGGATAGGATAGAGGATAGGATAGAATAGAGGATAGGATAGAGGATAGGATAGGATAGGATAGAGGATAGGATAGGGTAGAGGATAGAGTATGGATTGAGGATAGGGTAGGGTAGAGGATAGTATAGGATAGAGAATAATATAGGATAGAGGATAGGATAGGTTAGAGGATAGGATAGGATAGAGAATAGGATAGGATAGAGGATAGGATAGGATAGAGGATAGGATAAGATAGGGGATAGGATAGGATGGAGGATAGGATAGGATAGAGGATAAGATAGGATAGAGGATAGGACAGGATAGAGGATAGGATAGGATAGGATAGGATAGGATAGAGGGTAGGGTAGAATTTGGATAGGATACAGGATAGCATAGGATAGAGTACAGGATAGGATAGAGAATAGGATAGGATAGAGGATATTATAGGGTAGAGGATAGGATAGGATAGAGTATAGGATATGATAGAGGATAGAATAGGATAGAGAATAGGATAGGATATAGGATAGGGTAGGATAGAGGATAGGATAGGATAGAGGATAGGATAGGATAGACGATAGGATAGGATAGAGGTTGGGATAGGATAGAGGATAGGATATTACAGAGGATAGGATAGGAAAGAGGGTAGGATAGGATAGAGGATAGGATAGGATAGAGGATAGGATAGGATAGAGGATAGGATAGGATAGAGGATAGGAAAGGATAGAGGATAGGATAGGATAGAGGAGAGGATAGGATAGATGATAGGATAGGATAGAGGATAGGATAGGATAGAGGATAGGATATGATGGAGGATTGGATGGGGTAGAGGATAGGATAGGATAGGATAGGATAGGATAGGATAGAGGATAGGATAGGATAGAGAATAGGATAGGATAGAGGATAGGATAGGATAGAGGATAGGATAAGATAGGGGATAGGATAGGATGGAGGATAGGATAGGATAGAGGATAGGATAGGATAGAGGATAGGACAGGATAGAGGAGAGGATAGAATAGAGGATAGGATAGGATAGAGGATAGGATAGGATAGAGGATTGGATAGGATAGAGGATAGGATAGGATAGAGGATAGGATAGGATAGAGGATAGGATAGGATAGAGGATAGGATAGGATAGAGGATAGGATAGGATAGAGGGTAGGGTAGAATTTGGATAGGATACAGGATACCATACGATAGAGTACAGGATAGGATAGATAATGGGATAGGATAGAGGATATTATAGGGTAGAAGATAGGATAGGATAGAATATAGGATAGGATAGAGGATAGGATAGGATAGAGGATAGGATAGGATAGAGGATAGGATAGGATAGAGGATAGGATAGAATAGAGGATAGGATAGAGGATAGGATAGGATAGGATAGAGGATAGGATAGGGTAGAGGATAGAGTATGGATTGAGGATAGGGTAGGGTAGAGGATAGTATAGGATAGAGAATAATATAGGATAGAGGATAGGATAGGTTAGAGGATAGGATAGGATAGAGAATAGGATAGGATAGAGGATAGGATAGGATAGAGGATAGGATAAGATAGGGGATAGGATAGGATGGAGGATAGGATAGGATAGAGGATAAGATAGGATAGAGGATAGGACAGGATAGAGGATAGGATAGGATAGGATAGGATAGGATAGAGGGTAGGGTAGAATTTGGATAGGATACAGGATAGCATAGGATAGAGTACAGGATAGGATAGAGAATAGGATAGGATAGAGGATATTAGAGGGTAGAGGATAGGATAGGATAGAGTATAGGATATGATAGAGGATAGATAGGAAGAGAATAGGATAGGATGTAGGATAGAGGGTGATGAGGATAGGATAGGTGAGGATAGGAGAGGATAGACGTTAGGAGAGGATGAGAGGGTGGGATAGGATAGAGGTTAGGAGTGTACAGAGGATAGGAGAGGAAAGAGGGTAGGATAGGAGTGAGGTGGTGAGGATAGAGGAGAGGTGTGGTGTGAGGTGTGGATGAGGTGAGGAGAGGTATGGTGAGTGGAGTGGATGGTGTGTGGTGTGGTGAGGTGTGAGGTGAGGAGAGGAGAGAGGAGTGGAGTGGAGAGGTTGTGGTGTGGTGGTGGTGGGTGGGAGAGGTGGTTGGAGTGGTGAGGTGAGGTGTGGAGTGTGGTGTGGAGTGGTGAGTGTTGTGGTGAGGAGTGAGGTGTGGTGAGGAGTGTGGTGTGGATATGAGTGGGGTGTGGTGTGGAGGGTGGTGTGGAGTGGAGTGTGGTGTGGTGTGGTGTGAGGTGTGGTACTGTGTGTGGTGTGGAGTGTTGTGTGGTGTGGTGTGGTGTGAGGAGTGGTGTGGTGTGTGGTGGGTGAGGAGTGTGGTGAGGTGTGGTGTGGTGTGGTGTGGTGTGAGGTGTGGTGTGGTGTGTGGTGTGGAGTGGTGTGAGGAGTGGTGTGGTGAGAGGAGTGGTGTGGAGTGTGGGGTGGGGTGTTGGGGGTGTGGAGTCAGGTGTCCAGTCGTGTGTGGTCTGGTGTGGTGTGTGTTGGGGTGTGGTGTGTGGTGTGGTGTGGGGTGTTGTGTGGTGTGGTGTGTTGTGTGGTGTGGTGTGTGGTGTGGAGTGGTGTGTGGTGTGGTGTGGGGTGTGGTGTGGTGTGGTGTGTGCTGTGGTGTGGTGTGTGGTTGCGCGCGCGGGGACGACGCCGCACGACGGGGGGGGGGGGGTGTGTGTGGACAGCGTGAAGTGAAGTGGAGAGTGAAGTGAAGTGCAGCGTAACGTGCAGTGACAGAGTGAAGTGACGTGAAGAGTGAAGTGAAGTGTGGAGTGACAGTGCAGTGAGGCGTACAAGTGTTGTGCAGAGTGCAGTGAACTGGTGAGTGAAGTGAAGGGTAGAGTGAGGTGGGGTGAAGGGTGCACGTGAATTTGGCGTCACAGTAAAGCGTGACGTGAAGTGAAGAGTGACGTGACAGTGAAGAGTGAAGTGAAGTGAAGAGTGAAGTGACGTGCAGACGTGAAGTGAAGTGAAGCGTGACGTGAAGTGAAGAGTGCAGTGAATTGAAGAGTGCAGTGAAGTGAAGAGTGAACGTGACGTGACGAGTGGAGTGAAGAGACGCAGTGAAGGGAAGTGAAGAGTGAAGTGAAGTGACGAGTGAAGTGAAGTGAAGACTGAAGTGAAGTGCAAACGTGAGGTGAAGTGAAGAGTGAAGTGAAGTGACAGAGTGAAGTGAAGTGGCGAGTGAAGTGACGTGAAGAGTGCAAGTGAAGTGACGTGCCGTGAAGTGAAGTGAAGAGTAAACTGAATTGAAGCATGATGTGCAGTGAAGAGTGAAGTGAAGTGAAGAGTGAAGTGCAGTGATGAGTGACAGTGACAGCGCACGAGTGAAGTGAAGTGACGAGTGAAGGGAAGTGAAGAGTGAAGTGACGTGAAGAGTGCAGTGAAGTGAAGAGTGAAGTGACGTGACAGAGTGAACGTGACGTCACAGCGGGAAGTGAAGTGAAGCAGGGTTGTGACGTGAAGACGTGACGTGAACATTAAGAGTGAAGTGAAGTGAGGAGTGAAGTGACAGTGACGAGTGACGTGCCGTGAAGAGTGACGTAAAGTGAAGTGTGAAGTGAAGTGGAGAGTGAAGTGGAGTGAAGAGTGATGTGAAGTGTAGAGTGAAGTGAAGTGAAGAGTACAAGTGTTGTGACGAGTGAAGTGAAGTGGAGAGTGAAGTGAAGGGTAGAGTGAAGTGGAGTGCAAGGGTGACGTGACATTTGGAGTACAAGTCAAGAGTGAAGTGCAGTGAAGTGAAGTGAAGTGACGAGTGACGGGAAGTGAAGAGTGACGTGAGGTGAAGAGTGCAGTGAAGTGACAGACTGAAGTGAAGTGACAAGTGAGGTGCACGTGCAGAGTGAAGTGAAGTGCAGAGTGAAGTGAAGTGGAGAGTGACGTGAAGTGCAGAGTTCAGTGACGTGACGAGTGAAGTGTGGTGGAGAGTGAAGTGTAGTGAAGCGTCAAGTAAAGTGAAGATTGAATGTAGAGTGAAGCGTCAAGTGAAGTGAAGAGTGAAGTGAAGTGAAGTGAAGAGTGACGTGAAGAGTGGAGTGAAGTGAAGAGTGAAGTGAAGTGAAGCGTGAAGTGACGTGCAGAGTGAAGTGACGTGACAGCGTGAAGTGAAGTGTGGAGTGAAGTGACGTGAGGAGTCACAGTGTTGTGAAGAGTGCAGTGAAATGGTGAGTGAAGTGAAGGGTAGAGTGAGGTGGGGTGACAGGGTGAAGTGAATTTGGAGTACAAGTAAAGAGTGAAGTGAAGTGAAGAGTGAAGTGAAGTGAAGAGTGACAGTGCAGTGAAGAGTGAAGTGAAGTGAAGAGTGAAGTGAAGTGAAGAGTGCAGTGAATTGAAGAGTGAAGTGAAGTGACAGAGTGAAGTGAAGTGAAGAGTGGAGTGACAGAAGAGTGCACGGGAAGTGAAGCGTGAAGTGAAGTGAAGAGTGACGTGAAGTGAAGAATGCAGTGAAGTGAAACGTGAGGTGAACGTGCAGAGTGAAGTGAAGTGAAGAGTGAAGTGCAGTGGAGAGTGAAGTGAAGTGAAGCAGTGAAGTGAAGTGACGTGACAGTGACGTGACGTGAAGAGTCAACTGAATTGAAGACATGATGTGAAGTGAAGAGTGACGTGAAGTGAAGAGTGCAGTGAAGTGATGAGTGAAGTGAAGAGAAGAGTGACGTGAAGTGCAGAGTGACGGGCAGTGAAGAGTGCAGTGACGTGAAGAGTGAAGTGACGTGAAGAGTGCAGTGAAGTGAAGAGTGAAGTGACAGTAAAGAGGGAAGTGAAGTGAAGAGGGTTGTGAAGTGAAGAGTGCAGTGAAATTCAGAGTGAAGTGAAGTGAGGAGTGAAGTGAAGTGAAGAGTGACAGTGAGTGAAGAGTGCAGTAAAGTGACGTGTGAAGTGCAGTGGAGAGTGACGTGGAGTGAAGAGTGATGTGAAGTGTAGAGTGAAGTGAAGTGAAGCGTAAAGTGTTGTGAAGAGTGAAGTGACAGTGGAGAGTGAAGTGAAGGGTAGAGTGACAGTGGAGTGAAGGGTGACGTGACATTTGGAGTAAAGTACCGAAGTGACGTGAAGTGAAGTGAAGTGAAGTGCAGCAGTGAAGGGAAGTGAAGAGTGAAGTGAGGTGAAGAGTGACGTGAAGTGAAGAATGACAGTGCAGTGAACAGTGAGGTGAAGTGAAGAGTGAAGTGAAGTGAAGAGTGAAGTGAAGTGGAGCGTGACAGTGAAGTGAAGAGTTAAGTGAAGTGAAGAGTGAAGTGGTGGAGAGTGAAGTGTAGTGAAGAGTAAAGTCAAGTGACGATTGCATGTAGAGTGAAGAGTACAAGTGAAGTGAAGAGTGAAGTGAAGTGAAGTGAAGCGTGAAGTGAAGAGTGGAGTGAAGTGAAGAGTGCAGTGAAGTGAAGAGTGAAGTGACGTGACGCAGTGACGTGACGTGCACGAGTGCAGTGAAGTGACGCGTGAAGTGCAGTGATGAGTGCATTGCCGAGCACGAGTGAAGTGAAGTGAAGAGTGCAGTGAAGTGACGCGTGACGTGAAGTGCAGCAGTGACAGTGAAGGGATGCGTGACGTGAAGTGCAGAGGGAAGTGAAGGGTGAAGTGAAGTGTAGAGTGAAGTGCAGTGAAGAGTGAAGTGAAGTGAAGAGTGTTGTGAAGTGAAGAGTGAAGTGAAGTGAAGAGTGTAGTGACGTTACGAGTGAAGTGAAGTGAAGAGTGAAGTGAAGTGACGAGTGAAGTGACGTGAAGCGTGACGGGACGAGTGAAGTGAAGTGAAGAGTGAAGTGACGTGAAGAGTGAAGTGAATTGTACTGTGCAGTGAAGACGTGAAACTGAACTTGTAGCATTGACAGAGCAGTGGAGGGTGGTGTGAAGTGAAGAGGGAAGTGAAGAGTGAAGTGACATTGTAATGTGCAGTGAAGCGTGCACATGAAGTGTAGACTTGACGTGCAGTGGAGGGTGGTGTGAAGTGAAGAGGGACGTGAAGAGTGATGTGCTGTGAAGAGTGAAGTGCAGTGAAGAGTCAACATGTTGTGAAGAGTGAAGTGAAGTGGAGAGTGAAGTGAAGTGAAGAGTGCAGTGAAGAGACGAGTGAAGTGAAGAGCAGAGTGCCGTGAAGTGACAGAGTGAGGTGAAGTGACGAGTGACGGGAGGTGCAGAGTGAAGTGCCGTGGAGAGTGAAGTGAAGTGAGAGTCCAGTGTTGTGACAGAGTGAAGTGAAGTGCACGAGTGCAGTGAAGTGCATTGCAGTGAAGGGTGAAGTGACTTGAAGGGTGATGTGAAGTGCCGAGTGAAGTGAAGTGACGCGTGACGTGAAGTGAAGAGTGCAGTGACGTGACAGAGTGACGTGAAGTGAAGCGTGATGTGAAGTGAAGCGTGACGTGCAGTGAAGAGTGAAGTGAAGTGACAGAGTGAAGTGCAGTGAAGAGTGGACGTGAAGTGAAGAGTGAAGTGCAGTGCAGAGGGCAGTGAAGTGAAGAGTGAAGTGAAGTGAAGCGTGAAGTGAAGTGAAGAGTGAAGTGAAGTGAAGAGTGAAGTGAAGTGACGCGTGACAGTGAAGTGACGAGTGCGGTGACGTGAAGCGTGAAGTGAAGAGTGAAGTGAAGTGAAGAGTGAAGTGCAGAGTGAGGTGAAGAGTGAAGTGAAGTGAAGTGAAGAGTGCAAGTGAAGTGAAGAGGGAAGTGGAGTGAAGAGTGAAGTGAAGTGAAGAGTGACGTGAATGGAAGCATTGAAGTGGTGTGAAGAGTGAAGTGAAGTGCAGCGTGAAGTGAAGTGACAGAGTGCAGTGAAGTGACGAGTGACAGTGACGTGAAGAGTGAAGTGAAGTGACAGAGTGACAGTGAAGTGAAGAGTGAAGTGAAGAGTGAAGTGAAGTGAAGAGTGAAGTGACGTGAAGTGAAGAGTGAAGTGAAGTGAAGAGTGCAGTGATGTGAAGAGTGACGTGAAGTGAAGTGATGAGTGAGGTGACAGTGAGGCGTAAAGTGCAATTGAAGTGTGAAGTGCAGAGTGCAGTGCAGTGGAGAGTTAAGTGAAGTGAAGTGTGAAGTGAACGTGGAGAGTGAAGTGAAGTGAGGAGTGAAGTGAGGTGAAGAGTGAAGTGAAGTGATGGGTGACGTGAAGTGAAGATTACAAGTGAAGTGACGATTGAAGTGAAGTGTAGAATGACAGTGAAGTGAAGCGTGAAGTGAAGTGAAGAGTGAAGTGTTGTGCAAGAGTGAAGTGAAGTGAATCGTGAAGTGAAGTGAAGAGTGAAGTGAAGTGCAGAGTGCAGTGAAGTGGAGAGTTAAGTGCAGTGAAGAGTGAAGTGAAGTGATGGGTGAAGTGCACGTGACGATTCAAGTGAAGTGAAGACTTGAAGTGACAGTGTAGACATGAAGTGAAGTGAAGAGTGAAGTGAAGTGAAGAGTGAAGTGAGTGAAGAGTGAAGTGAAGTGAAGAGTGAAGTGAAGTGACAGAGTGAAGTGGATGGAACAGTGAAGTGAAGAGTCAAGTGTATTGACATTGTGAAGTGAAGAGTGTTGTGAAGTGAAGAATGAAGTGAAGTGAAGAGTGTTGTGAAGTGAAGACGTGAAGTGAAGTGGAGAGTGACATTGAAGTGAAGAGTGAAGTGAAGTGCAGAGTGAAGTGAAGCGTGAAGTGACAGCGTGAAGTGCAGAGTGACGTGAAGTGCAGAGTGCAAGTGAAGTGAAGAGTGAAGTGACGTGCAGAGTGAAGTGAAGTGAAGAGTGAAGTGAAGTGAAGAGTGAAGTGAAGTGAAGAGTGAAGTGAAGTGGAGAGTGAAGTGCAGTGAAGAGTGAAGTGAAGTGAAGAGTGAAGTGAAGTGAAGAGTGAAGTGCAGTGAAGAGTGCAGTGAAGTGAAGCGTGACAGAGTGACAGTGAAGAGTGAAGTGAAGAGTGAAGTGAAGAGTGCACGTGAAGTGCAGAGTGCAGTGACGTGACGAGTGACGTGAAGTGAAGAGTGAAGTGAAGTGAAGAGTGAAGTGACGTGAAGAGTGCAGTGACAGTGAAGAGTGAAGTGACAGTGGAGAGTGAAGTGAAGTGCAGAGTGAAGTGACGTGAAGAGTGAAGTGACGTGAAGTGACGAGTGAAGTGAAGTGAAGAGTGAAGTGATGTGACGAGTGAAGTGAAGTGAAGTGATGAGTGAGGTGACGTGAGGAGTCACGTGACTTGAAGTGTGAAATGACAGAGTGCAGTGAAGTGGCGCGTTCAGTGAAGTGCAGTGTGCAGTGAAGTGGAGAGTGAAGTGAAGTGAGGAGTGAAGTGAGGTGAACGAGTGAAGTGAAGTGATGGGTGACAGTGAAGTGAAGATTAACGTGACGTGACAGCTTGAAGGGAAGTGTAGAATGAAGTGAAGTGAAGAGTGAAGTGAAGTGAAGAGTGAAGTGTTGTGAAGAGTGAAGTGAAGTGAAGAGTGAAGTGACAGTGAAGAGTGAAGTGAAGTGCAGAGTGAAGTGAAGTGGAGAGTTAAGTGCAGTGACGAGTGAAGTGAAGTGATGGGTGAAGTGAAGTGAAGATTAAAGTGAAGTGAAGATTGAAGTGAAGTGTAGAATGAAGTGAAGTGACGAGTGCACGTGAAGTGACAGAGTGACGTGACGTGAAGAGTGAAGTGAAGTGAAGAGTGAAGTGAAGTGAAGAGTGAAGTGGATGGAAAAGTGAAGTGAAGAGTCACAGTGTATTGAATTGTGACGTGAAGAGTGTTGTGAAGTGAAGAATGACGTGAAGTGAAGAGTGTTGTGAAGTGAAGAGTGAAGTGAAGTGGAGAGTGACATTGAAGTGAAGAGTGAAGTGCAGTGAGACGTGAAGACGTGAAGTGCAGAGTGAAGTGCAGAGTGACGTGAAGCGTGAAGTGAAGTGAAGAGTGAAGTGAAGTGACAGAGTGAAGTGAAGTGAAGAGTGAAGTGAAGTGAAGAGTGAAGTGACGTGCAGAGTGAACGTGAAGTGGAGAGTGAAGTGAAGTGAAGAGTGAAGTGAAGTGAAGCAGTGAAGTGCAGTGAAGAGTGAAGTGAAGTGAAGAGTGACGAGCAGTGAAGCGTGAAGTGAAGTGAAGCGTGACGTGAAGTGGCTTGAAGTGCAGGGTGCTGTGAAGTGACGAGTGAAGTGAGTGAAGAGTGAAGTGAAGTGAAGAGTGAAGTGAAGTGAAGCGTGAAGTGACGTGAAGAGTGAAGTGACAGTGAAGAGTGAAGTGCAATTGAAGCGTGAAGTGAAGTGACGAGTGAAGTGACGTGAAGAGTGGAGTGAAGAGACGAGTGCAGGGCAGTGCAGAGTGACGTGAGTGAAGAGTGAAGTGACGTGAAGAATGAAGTGACGTGAAAAGTGCCGGTGCAGTGCAGAGTGAAGTGAAGTGAAGAGTGAAGTGAAGTGGAGAGTGAAGTGAAGTGAAGCAGTGAGTGAAGTGAGTGAAGTGAAGTGAAGTGAAGAGTAAAATGAATTGCCGAGTGATGTGAAGTGAAGAGTGAAGTGAAGTGAAGAGTGACGTGAAGTGATGAGTGAAGTGAAGCGAAGAGTGACGTGAAGTGACGAGTGACAGGGAACGTGACGAGTGAAGTGCAGTGAAGAGTGACAGTGAAGTGAAGAGTGAAGTGACGTGACGAGTGACAGTGAAGTAAAGCGGGAAGTGAAGTGACAGCGGGTTGTGAAGTGAAGAGTGAAGTGAAGTTAAGAGTGACGTGAGTGAGGAGTGAAGTGAAGTGCAGAGTGGAAGTGACAGCGTGACAGTAACGTGAAGTGTGAAGTGAAGTGGAGAGTGAAGTGGAGTGAAGAGTGATGTGAAGTGAAGAGTGAAGTGACGTGAAGAGTCAAGTGTTGTGAAGAGTGAAGTGAAGTGGAGAGTGACGTGAAGGGTAGAGTGACGTGGAGTGACGGGTGCAGTGAATTTGGAGTAACAAGTACAGCGTGACGTGAAGTGAAGTGAAGTGAAGTGCAGAGTGAAGGGCAGTGCAGAGTGAAGTGCGGTGAAGAGTGAAGTGAAGTGAAGACTGAAGTGACAGTGAAACGTGCGGTGACGTGCAGAGTGCAGTGAAGTGAGAGTGAAGTGACAGTGGAGCGTGAAGTGACGTGAAGAGTACAGTGAAGTGCAGAGTGACGTGTGGTGGAGAGTGCAGTGTAGTGAGCGTAAAGTCAAGTGAAGAGTGCAGTAAAGTGAAGAGTAACAGTGAAGTGAAGAGTGACGTGATTTGAAGTGAAGAGTGAAGTGAAGAGTGGAGTGCAGTGAAGCGTGCAGTGAAGTGAAGAGTGCCGTGAAGTGCAGCGTGACGTGAAGTGAAGCGTGAAGTGACAGTGCAGACGTGCAGTGACAGTGCTGAGTGACTTGAAGACGAAGAGTGAAGTGAAGTGAAGCGTGAAGTGAAGTGCAGAGTGACGTGACGTGACAGAGTGAAGTGAAGGGCTGAGTGAAGTGAAGTGAAGCGGGAAGTGACGGGTGAAGTGACGTGTAGCGTGAAGTGAAGTGCAGAGTGCAGTGACAGTGAAGAGTGTTGTGAAGTGCAGCGTGAAGTGCCGTGAAGAGTGTCGTGCACGTTAAGAGTGACAGTGAAGTGAAGAGTGAAGTGAAGTGAAGAGTGAAGTGAAGTGAAAGTGAAGGGAAGAGTGCAGTGAAGTGACAGAGTGAAGTGACGTGAAGAGTGCAGTGACTTGTAATGTGCAGTGAAGAGTGACATGAATTGTCGACTTGACAGCGCAGTGGAGGGTGGTGTGAAGTGAAGAGGGACAGTGAAGAGTGAAGTGAATTGTAATGTGAAGTGAAGAGTGAAATGAAGTGTAGACTTGAAGTGAAGCGGAGGGTGGTGTGAACGTGAAGAGGGACAGTGACAGAGTGATGTGATGTGAAGAGTGCAGTGACGTGAAGACAGTCACAATGTTGTGAAGAGTGCAGTGAAGTGGAGAGTGAAGTGCAGTGAAGCCGTGCAGTGACGAGCAGAGTGACAGTGAAGTGAAGAGTGACAGTGAAGTGAGAGTGAAGTGACGTGAAGAGTGCAGTGAAGTGGATTGAAGTGAAGGGTGATGTGACGAGACAGAGTGAAGTGCAGTGAAGAGTGAAGTGAAGTGAAGCGTGAAGTGAAGTGACGAGTGAAGTGAAGTGAAGCGTGACAGTGCAGTGACGAGTGACGTGACACTTGAAGCGTGACGTGAAGTGAACGAGTGAAGTGCAGTGAAGAGTGGAGTGCAGAGACAGAGTGAAGGGACGTGACGAGTGCAGTGCAGTGACAGCGTGAAGTGACGTGAAGAATGACGTGACGTGAACAAGTGCGGTGACAGTGAAGAGTGCAGTGCAGTGAAGAGTGCCGTGCAGTGGAGCGTGAACGTGCACGTGAAGAGTGAAGTGACCAGTGACAGTGAAGTGCAGTGAAGTGCAAGAGTCAACATGCACTTGAAGAAGTGATGTGCAGTGAAGAGTGAAGTGAAGTGAAGAGTGAGTGAAGTGATGAGTGAAGTGACGAGAAGCGTGAAGGGAAGTGAAGAGTGACAGGGAAGTGCAGAGTGAAGTGAACGTGAAGAGTGAAGTGAAGTGACAGTGCAGGTGCAGTGCCGAAGTGAGTGAAACGAGGGCAGTGCCGTGACGAGGGTTGTGAAGTGAAGCGTGCAGTGAAGTTAAGAGTGAAGTGACGTGAGGAGTGAAGTGCAGTGAAGAGTGAAGTGAAGTGACAGAGTGACGTACACGTGCAGTGTGAAGTGAAGTGGAGAGTGAAGTGGAGTGAACGAGTGATGTGACGTGAAGAGTGAAGTGAAGTGAAGAGTAAACGTGTTGTGAAGAGTGAAGTGACGTGGAGAGTGCAGTGCAGGGTAGAGTGCAGTGGAGTGAAGGGTGACGTGCATTTGGAGTCCACGTACACGAGTGCAGGCACGTGAAGTGAAGTGCAGTGAGCAGTGCCGGGAAGTGAAGAGTGCAGTGAGGTGACAGAGTGACGTGAAGTGAACGAATGAAGTGACGTGAAAAGTGAGGTGCAGTGAACGAGTGAAGTGAAGTGAAGAGTGAAGTGAAGTGGAGAGTGACGTGAAGTGAAGAGTACAGTGAACGTGAAGAGTGAAGTGTGGTGGAGCAGTGAACGTGTAGTGCAGAGTAAAGTAAAGTGACAGAGTGACAGTAACGTGAAGAGTCAAGTGAAGTGACGAGTGAAGTGATTTGAACGTGAAGAGTGAAGTGAAGAGTGGAGTGAAGTGAAGCGTGAAGTGAAGTGAAGAGTGAAGTGCAGTGCGAGTGACGTGAAGTGAAGAGTGCAGTGAAGTGAAGAAGTGACGTGACGAGCTGAGTGAACTTGCAGCGACAGAGTGAAGTGCAGTGAAGCGTGAGTGCAGTGAAGAGTGAAGTGACGTGAAGAGTGCAGTGAAGGGATGAGTGAGTGACAGTGACGAGGGACGTGAAGGGAGACGTGAAGTGTCGAGTGAAGTGAAGTGAAGAGTGACGTGAAGTGAAGAGTGTTGTGAAGTGAAGAGTGAACGTGCCGTGAAGAGTGTCGTGAAGTTCCGCGTGACGTGAAGTGCAGCGTGACGTGAGGTGAAGCGTGACGTGAAGTGCACAAGTGAAGGGACAGAGTGCAGTGCAGTGAACGAGTGACGTGAAGTGACGAGTGACGTGACATTGTAATGTGAAGTGAAGAGTGACATGAATTGTAGCTTGACGAGCAGTGGCGGGTGGTGTGAGTGAAGAGGGAAGTGACGCGTGAAGTGAATTGTAATGTGAAGTGACGAGTGACAATGAAGTGTCGATTGACAGTGAAGAGGCGGGTGGTGTGAAGTGAAGAGGGCCGTGAAGCTGCTGTGCTGTGACGCGTGCAAGTGCGTGAAGAGTACACTGTTGTGAAGGTGAAGTGACGTGGCAGAGTATCCTCTCCATCTATCACTATCACTCTACCTCTCTCTATCCTATCCTATCGTGAAGTGAAGTGAAGAGTGCGGTATCCTATCCTATCCTCTATCCTATCGAGTGAAGTGCAGTGCAAGAGTGAAGTGACGTACAAGAGGGGAAGTGCCGTGCATCGGGTTGTGCCGTGACGCGTGAAGTGAAGTACAGAGTGACGTGATCCTTGCTATCCTATCCTCTCTAGAGTGAAGTGAAGTGCCGAGTGCGTAAGTCCGTGTGCCTATCCGTGAGAGCTGCTAGTGGCGTATCCTATCTATGGGAACGTGAACGACGTGCAGTGACGTGCAGAGTACACGTGTTGTGAAGAGTGACGTGACCGTGGCTAGTGCCTATCCGGTATCCTGCCGTGGAGTGACGGGTGCAGTGCCTTTGGAGTACAACGTAACCGAGACCGTGAGTGCCGTAGCCGATCCAGAGCCTGACCGGGACGTGACGATGTGAAGTGCGGTGAATCCTATCCTATCCTATCCTATCAGCCTGAGTGACAAGGTGATACCGTCTATCCTATCCTATCCTCTATCCTATCCTCTATCCTATCCTCTCTATCCTCTATCCTATCCTCTACCTACCTATCCCTATCCTATCCTATCCTATCTATTCCTCCTATCCTACTACCTATCCTCTACCTCTACCCTATCCTCTATCCTTCTATCACTATCCTATCCTAACTCTCCTCTATCCTATCCTCTATCCTATCCTATCCTCTATCCTATCCTATCCTCTATCCTATCCTATCCTCTATCCTATCCTATCCTCTATCCTATCCTCTCCTATCCTATCATCTATCCAATCCATCCTCTATCCTATCCTATCCTCTATCCTATCTCTCTCCTATCCTATCCTCTATCCTATCCTGTCATCTATCCTATCCTATCCTCTGTCCTATCCTTTATCCTATCCTATACTCTATCCTATCCTATCCTCTATCCTATCCTATCCTCTATAATATCCTATCCTCTATCCTATCCTATCCTCTATACTATCCTAACCTCTATCCTATCCTATCCTCTATCTATCCTATCCTCTACTATCCTATCCCCCTATCCTGTCCTCTATCCTATCCTATCCTCTATCCTATCCTATCCTCTATCCTATCCAATACCATATCCTATCCTCTATCCCATCCAATACTCAATCCTCTCCTATTCTGTATTATATCCTATCCTCTTTCCTATCCTCTATCCTATCCAATACCATATCCTATCCTCTATCCCATCCTATACTCAATCCTATCCTATTCTGTATTATATCCTATCCTCTTTCCTATCCTCTATCATATCATATCCTCTATCCTATCCTATCCTCTACCCCATAATATCCTCTATCCTATCCTATTCTCTATCCTATCCTATCCTCTATCCTATCCTCTCCTCTATCCTATCCTCTCCTCTATCCTATCCTATCCTCTATCTTATCCTATCCTCTATCCTTTCGTATCCTCTATCCTATCCTATTCTCTATCCTATCCTATCCTCTACCCTATAATATCCTCTATCCTATCCTATCCTCTATCCTATCCTATCCAATCCTATCCTTTATCCTATCCAATCCTTTATCATATCCTATCTCTATCCTATCCTATCCTCTATCCTATCCTATCCTCTATCCTATCCTATCCTCTATCCTATCCTATCCTCTATCATATCCTATCCTCTATCCTATCCTATCCTCTATCCTATCCTATCCTCTATCCTATCCTATCCTCTATCCTATCCTATCCTCTATCCTATCCTGTCATCTATCCTATCCTATCCTCTGTCCTATCCTTTATCCTATCCTATACTCTATCCTATCCTATCCTCTATCCTATCCTATCCTCTATCCTATCCTATCCTCTATCCTATCCTATCCTCTATCCTATCCTATCCTCTATCCTATCCTATCCTCTATCCTATCCTATCCTCTATCCTATCCTATCCTCTATCCTATCCTGTCATCTATCCTATCCTATCCTCTGTCCTATCCTTTATCCTATCCTATACTCTATCCTATCCTATCCTCTATCCTATCCTATCCTCTATAATATCCTATCCTCTATCCTATCCTATCCTCTATCCTATCCTATCCTCTATCCTATCCTCTATCCTATCCTCTATCCTATCCTCTATCCTATCCTCTATCCTATCCTCTATCCTATCCTATCCTCTATCCGATCCTATCGTCTATCCTATCCTCTATCCTATCCTCTATCCTATCCTATCCTCTATCCTATCCTATCCTCTATCCTATCCTATCCTCTATCCTATCCTATCCTCTATCCTATCCTATCCTCTATCCTATCCTATCCTCTATCCTATCCTATCCTCTATCCTATCCTATCCTCTATCCTATCCTATCCTCTATCCTATCCTATCCTCTATCCTATCCTATCCTCTATCCTATCCTATCCTCTATCCTATCCTATCCTCTATCCTATCCTATCCTCTATCCTATCCTATCCTCTATCCTATCCTATCCTCTATCCTATCCTATCCTCTATCCTATCCTATCCTCTATCCTATCCTATACTATCCTTTTTCCTATCCTGTCCTCTATCCTATCCTATCCTCTATCCTATCCTATCCTATCCTCTATCCTACCCTCTATCCTATCCTATCCTCTATCCTATCCTATCCTATCCTATCCTCTATCCAATCCTATCCTATCCTCTATCCTATCCTATCCTATCCTCTATGTTATCCTATCCTTTATCCTATCCTATCCTCTATTCTATCCTATCCTCTATCCTGTACTATCCTCTATCCTATCCTATCCTCTATCCGATCCTCTATCCAATCCTATCCTCTATGCTATCCTATCCTCTATCCTACTCTACCCTCTATCCTATCCTATCCTCTATCCTATCCTATCCTCTATCCGATCCTCTATCCTATCCTATCCTCTATCCGATTCTCTATCCTATCCTCTATCGTATCCTATCCTATCCTCTATCCTATCCTATCCTATCCTATCCTCTATCCTATCCTATCCTATCCTCTATCCTATCCTCTATCCAATCCTATCCTCTATCCTATCCTATCCTCTATCCTATATTATCGTCTATCCTATCCTATCCTCCATCCTATCCTATCCTATCCTCTATCCTATCCTATCCTTTATCCTATCCTATCCTCTAATCTATCCTATCCTCTATCCTATACTAACCTCTATCCTATCCTATGCTCTATCCTATCCTATCCTCTATCCTATTCTATCCTCTATCCTCTATCCTCTATCCTCTATCCTCTA